>NC_061513.1:92957889-93150984 GCF_022539505.1 Lolium rigidum
TTTGGCTAGCAAGGTTAATTAGCAAGCATAAGAGTCGAGGGAAACAAACAAATATACATGTTATAGAAACAATCATGCATCTTCCTTGTAAGCACAAACAATCTTAACTTCAGAATAATAAGCTATGAGCTAACAAGAAAGACAATGAAACATCTACATGTATTTCTCTTTTCTATTTAAACCTCAAAGTGTTGTTGTTATTGACCAATGCTAAGTTTGCCAAAACCAAATAGATTTATTCAATGCTCCCAAAGTGATACCTATACTAACAACAAGACGAATCATATAGTAGAGAATGCAAACTAAAATAAGATGTGCAATATGTAAATGATAAGACTTCTCATTAATATTCCATATCGATAACTCACACCAAGGGATACATAGACAACTAAAGGAGAGATACTTCCAAACGCAACCCATCTCATATGATAACTTCCCTACTCATGATATGACACTACTTGACAATAAAAGTAAAAGGTAGTGATAATGTGATACCGCGGCACTCCCCAAGCTTGGAGCAAACCAAGGGGATGCCAATACCGATGATGAATTACTCCTGCGGAGATGGTGGTGATGAATTCCTCCCGAGCTTCTTAATAAGCTCCTTCGTCTTCAGTTTCTCAGCTTGATAATTCCGCACTAAGATTCGAAGAGATTCATTGTTATCCGAAGTTGGCGATGACGAACTTGTGACGCGAATCGAGTGGTATTCAATCAATCTTCGGAGACGGCAGTTCTCCTCCTGGAGTATCTCCACTTCTCTTCTCAGAGCCCGATATTGATCACAAAACTCATCGGTAACCCGTAGAACTTCTTCCATCATGGGGAAGGAGTCGAGGCTAAGAGCGGGTGGTAAAGGTCCCTGCAGGTTATGAGAAAAGAACGTCGAGTGTCAACGGATCCCACCAAGATTTGCTTGCTCCCTCCGACTTGCCTGCTCTTGTCTTGATGGCACCTCCTTCACTTCTTCCTCCGAAAGCCCCTTGCCCTTGTTGTTGGAGGCCATGGTGCTTCTAGACTAAAAACAGATCCTGGCGAAACATACTCGAAACAAAACACGTCGAAAACACGATATACGGACCTCCGAGAGTCCGGGGATTATATAGCAAAAATTTTCTCGACAAACGGAAAGTACCGGATCGAACCCAGAGTCGGAAAGGGGCGACGGGCGGCCGGACCATAGGTCGGCGCGGGCCCGAGTCAGGCCGCGCCGGCCCGTGGTTTCGCCCCTCGTGCGTCTTTTCCACTCCGTTTCGAACTCGTAATTTTTCTTATTTTCCAAAAAACAGCAAAAATAATGTTCGGAAAGTAAATCGCGAACTTTTCATTACCAAGTACCGTTACCTATTCAAAGTCGAGTTCTGGCGGACTGTCAATTTGTCCTTTGATGAAAGCTTCCGGTGTTTCCACTTGAATAATATCAACATCAACATTATAAGAATCACCCGAGATATAATGCTTGAGTCTTTGTCCATTCACCACTTGCGTGGCATTACCTTGGAGAGAGCTAATTTTAATTGCTCCTGAACGATACACCTCCTCAACAACATATGGTCCTTCCCATTTCGAGAGTAATTTCCCTGCAAAGAATCTGAGACGAGACCGATACAATAGGACTTTATCCCCAATATTAAACTCTCTTTTGATGATCCTCCTATCATGCCATTTTTTAACTTTTTCTTTAAAGAGTTTAGCATTTTCATAAGCTTCACTTCTCCATTCATCTAGAGAACTTAATTGTAGCAACCTCTTATCACCTGGCAAGTTTAGGATCTTTATTTAATTCTCTAACAGACCCTATAAGCTTTGTGTTCTAGCTCTAAAGGTAAATGACAAGCTTTTCCAGTAAACCATTTTATAAGGTGACATTCCCATGGGGTTTTTATAAGCAGTTCTATAAGCCCAAAGTGCATCCTTCAATTTACTAGCCCAATTCTTTCTGGTTTTATTAACGGTCTTTTGCAAAATAGATTTAATTTCTCTATTTGATAATTCTACTTGACCACTACTTTGAGGGTGATAAGCAGAAGCAATTCTATGATTAATACCATACCTAGCAAGAGTCTTTCTAAAACCTCCATGAATAAAGTGAGAACCTCCATCGGTCATAATATATCTAGGCACTCCAAATCTAGGAAAAATAATATCTAAAAGCATTCTTAAAGAGGTCTCACCATCAGCACTTTTTGTAGGTATAGCTTCCACCCATTTAGTAACATAATCAACAGCAACAAGTATATGAGTGTTACCTTCGAAGACGGAAAAGGTCCCATGAAGTCAAATCCCCAACAATCAAACGGTTCAATAACAAGAGTATAATTCATTGGCATTTCATTGCGTCCGGAGATATTACCAACCCTTTGGCATTCATCACAAGATAAAATAAACTTTCTCGCATCCTTGAAGAGAGTTGGCCAATAAAAACCTGATTGCAAAACCTTTTGCGCGGTTCTTTCTCCGACGTGATGTCCTCCATAAGCACTACCATGACATTTACTCAATATCTCTTGTTGTTCATATTCGGGGACACATCTTCGCATAATACCATCCACTCCTTCTTTATATAAGTGTGGGTCATCCCGAAATAATGCCTCAAATCATAAAAGAATTTCCTCCTTTGTCTGAGCTGAAAAGGTTGGAGGCAAGTACTTGGAAACAATAAAGTTAGCATAATCAGCATACCAAGGACTGTCTCGCGAGCTCACCTTTATTACAGCCAATTGTTCATTTGGAAAACTATCATTAACGGGAACAGGATCATAAGCAATATTTTCCAATCTAGACAAATTATCAAGCAACGGGATTATCAGCACCTTTCCTATCTACAATATGTAAATCAAATTCTTGCAACAGAAGTACCCATCTAATAAGCCTCGGCTTAGCATCTTTCTTTGTCATAAGGTATCTAATTGCAACATGATCAGGTATGAATAGTAACTTTTGAATCAACAATATAAGATCTGAATTTATCACAAGCAAAGACTACAGCTAATAATTCTTTTTCGGTTGTAGCATAATTTCTTTGAGCAGCATCAAGGGTTTTACTAGCATAATGAATAACATTCAGCTTTTTATCTACTCGTTGTCCAAGAACAGCGCCTACAAGCAAAATCACTAGCATCACACATAATTTCAAATGGTAAATTCCAGTCAGGGGGTTCAACTATAGGAGCAGTTGTTAAGGCTTTCTTAAGAGTTTCAAAAGCTTCCTTACAATCATCATCAAAAACAAATGGTACATCTTTTTGAAGAAGATTAGTAAGAGGCTTTGAAATCTTGGAGAAATCTTTAATAAATCTCCTATAAAACCCAAGCATGACCAAGAACACTACGGATACCTTTAACATCCCTCGGATAGGGCATCTTCTCAATTGCTTCAACTTTAGCTCTATCAACTTCAATACCTCTCTCGAAATTTTATGTCCCAATACAATTCCTTCATTAACCATAAAGTGGCATTTCTCCCAATTAAGAACAAGGTTAGTCTCTTCACATCTCTCGCAAAACTTTATCAAGGTTTCGCAAGCAACTATCAAAAGAATTCCCATAAACGGAAAAATCATCCATGAATACCTCTACAATACTTTCACAAAAACCATGAAAAATAGCAGACATGCATCTTTGAAAGGTAGCGAGGAGCATTACATAAACCAAAAGGCATACGCCTATAAGCATAAGTTCCATAGGGACAAGTAAAGGTGGTTTTCTCTTGATCTTTAGCTTTAACGAGCAATTTGTGAAAACCCGGAATATCCATCAAGAAAGCAAAAATGAGTATTTTTAGACAATCTTTCTAGCATTTGATCAATAAATGGTAAAGGGTAATGATCTTTCTTAGTAACTTTATTAACTTTTCGAAAATCAATGCACATTCTATACCCTACAACTACTCTTTGAGGAATGAGCTCATCATTATCATTAGGCACAACAAGTCATACCTCCTTTCTTGGGAACGCAATGCACGGGACTAACCCATCTACTATCAGCAATAGGATATATAATACCGGCTTCAAGAAGTCGTAATACCTCATTCCTTACCACTTCCTTCATCTTCGGAATTAGACGACGCTGAGGTTCAACAACGAGGCTTTGCATCATCTTCCATATTAATAGCATGTCGGCAAATAGATGGGGAAATCCCCTTTAAATCATCAAGAGTGTAGCCAATAGCTCCTCGGTGTTTCTTCAATATTCCCAATAACCTTTCTTCTTCAAACTCGAAAGCTTAGAACTAATAATAACAGGATATATTTTCTTATCATCAATATGAGCATATTTAAGATTATCAGGTAAAGGCTTTAAATCAAAAACAGGATCTTCCTTTGGTGGCGGTGTTGTACCCAAATCTTCTACCGGTAAATCATGCTTGAGAATAGGTTGGAGAAGAAAAATTTCCTCAAGTTCATCTCTTTCTTTCCTAAAAATTTCACTCTCGCTATCCTCCAAATGTTGCTGCAAAGGATTGTTAGGAACAAGAACAATAGATGCACATTGCTCCATTTTAAAATCATTACTAGGCAAATCAGCTTTATAAGGAGTTTTAGTAAATTTAGAGAAGTTAAACTCATAAGATTCACCAGCAAATTTAGTCAAAATTTTCTCTTTCTTGCAATCTATAATAGCTCCACAAGTATTTAGAAAAGGTCTACCAAAAATAATAGGACAATAATCACTAGCGGCAGAACCAAGTACCAAAAAGTCAGCGAGGATATTTAATCTTACCGCATAAGACTTCCACATCTCGAACAATACCAATTGGTGAAATAGTTTCTCTATTAGCCAGCTGAATGACCACATCAATATCTTCAAGTTCACAAGAATCAATTTCGTGCATAATCTCCGTGTAAAGCTCATATGGAATAGCACTAACACTTGCACCAATATCACATAATCCATAATAGCAATGATCACCAATTTTAACAGACATCATAGGAACACTAGCTTGTTTGGGTTTATTAGGATGTGAAACAATATTAGAAGCATCTTCACAGAAAATAATATGACCATCCTCCACATTTTCGAGTCACAAGATCTTTAACTATTGCAACAAGTAGAGTTCAACTTTTATTTGTTCTTCGGGTTCTACGGGTTTCTTTTCACTTTTATGAACCGCACTATTTATAACAGAGTACTCCTTCATTTTAGCGGGGAAAGGAGTTTTTTCAATATAAACTTCGGGAATAACATGCTCAGCGGTTTCAACTACAGCACATTTATTAATAGATGAATCAATTTTATCTTTATACGGTTCATGATACTTATCAAAATTCTTCTTTGGCAATTCATAATGAGAGGCAAAAGCTTTATAAAGATTTACAGCGACTTGAGAATCAAGACCATATGTAGCACTCATATTACGAAATAAATCGAGTATCCATAAAAGCTTCAATGCATTTATAATCATAAATTATACTCGATTCTCTATCCTTGTCGTTCTCCCATCCTTCAGTATTTTCTTGGATTCGATCAAGAAGGTCCCTTTTAAACTCTTCTTTGTTGCGTGTAAATGATCCGAACATGAAGTATCCGGCAAGGTCTTGTCTTGAAAAGAAAGTCTTGCATAGAAATTATCAATAATAACATTACCAGGAAGCTCATGAATGGGGCATTTGAGCATCAAAGACTTCAATCTCCCCCACGCTTGGGCAATACTCTCTCCATCATGAGGCCAAAAATTATATATGCGATTCCGATCCTTATGAATTTCACTTGGAGGATAGAACTTAGAATAAAACCGGGGCACAATATCATTCCATTCAAGAGAATCCCCATTATCCGAGTAATTTATACCAATGCGCCGCCTTACCAGGACAGCGATAAGGAGAATAATTTCTTCCTCACTTCATCCATAGCAATACCTGCACATTTGAATAACCCGCATAATTCATGCAAAAACGAGTAAATGATCACCGGGTGGACAGTTCCATCCCCTTCATAGCGGTTATCCATAACACGTTCAATAATTTTCATAGGTATTTTATATGGTATCACTTCCTCACCTGGCGCCTCATCTACTACCGTTGCGGTAGTAGTAGATTTCCCAAATAGAAAATGAAGAGAAGATCTCTCCATAATGACTTATAGCAGCGAGCGAGAAATAAAATCAGCACAACGAGTAAAGGTTTTCCTTACCAATCCCACTTACCAATAGCGCTTCACTCCCGGCAACGGCGCCGAGAAAATAGTCTTGATGACCCACAAGTATAGGGGGTGTATCGTAGTATCTTCGATAAGTAAGAATGTCGATCCCAACGAGGAGCAGAAGGTGTTGACAAGCAGTTTCGATGAAGGATTCACCTGTAAATGCTCACGGACAAGTATTCGGGGGTTTTGATGTAACAGTTGAATAAAGTACGAGTATGTAAAGTGCGAGAGTGACAATTGCAGCGAGTGGCCCAATCCTTTTTAGCACAAAGGACAAGCCGGTTTGTTTACTTATAATGACCAAACGTTCTCGAGGACACACGGGATTTTAGTCTAATGCTTTCGCTACATACGGCTAATTAATCTTCATTGTTGTGATAAGTGTTGTGTGGGTGAACCTATGCTAATGTACCGCCCTTCCTAGGACTAATACATACTTGTGATTATACCCCTTGCAAGCATCCGCAACTACAAGAAAGTAATTAAGAATAAATCTAACCACAGCCTTAAACTCGAGATCCCGCGATCCCTCCTCGCATCGATATACCAACGGGGTTCAGGTTTCGTCACTCCGGCAACCCCGCAATTAGCAAACGAATACAAGATGCATTCCCCTAGGCCCATAAATGGTGAAGTGTCATGTAGTCGACGTTCACATGACACCACTAGAAGAATAACACCACAACTTAAATATCACACCATTGAATATTACTCAACCATAGTTCACTACTAACATTTAGACTTCACCCATGTCCTCAAGAACTAAACGAACTACTCACTGAGACATCATATGGAACATGATCGAGGTGATATGATGATGAATAACAATCTGAACATAAACTTGGTTCAATGGTTTCACTCAATAGCATCAACAACAAGTATGAATAGATACCGGGAGAGTTTCTCCTATCAAACAATCAAGATCAAACCCAAATTGCTACGGCGGTGACGAGGTGCTGCGGAGGAGATGGCGGTGATGATGGTGGAGATGATGATGATGATGATGGAGATGATGTCCAGCTCGATGGCGGTGACGATGGCGTCGATTTCCCCCTCCCGGAGGGAATTTCCCGGCGGATTCCCGCCCGCCGGAGAGCTCTTTCTCTCTGGTGTTCTCCGCCCCGCAGAGGCGGCTGTAACTCTTCGCGAGGTACCCCTTCTGGCTTAGGTCTTCGGGACGAAGGGTTTGGCGAAGAAAAGGAGGCGAAAGGGGTCGTGGGCCTTCCACACCACATGGCGGCGCGGCCAGGGCCTGGGCCGCGCCGCCCTAGGGTGTGGGCCCACCCTGGCTCCTCCTGGCTCCTCCTTCTGGCTTCCTTCGTCATCTTGAAAAATAGGATTTTTGGTATAATTTCCTTCCACAGTTGATCTTCCGAAATATTGCGTTCTGACGGTGCTTTTTCCAGCAGAATCCTGGCTCCTGTGTTCGATCCTCCAATAATGATGAAACATGCAAAATAGATGAAATAACATAAGTATTGTGTCCCAATATGAAATATATCAATGAATAACAGCAAATTATGATATAAAATAGTGATGCAAATTGGACGTATCACACGCCATAAGTCATTTTCTGGAAGTGTGGGTAGTTTTGCTTTGAGAGGGAGAGCACCTCGCTCAGGTAGTATACCGGCCTCTGGACGGTTTTTCCTTCCTCTTCTCTTTCTACCACCACAACGACACTCACAACCCAGTTAGTTGCTGCTATGTATAACAACATGGGCTCTCTTTCTAGTGGCGAAGCCAGTATTGGTGCAGTGGCTAGCATCGTTTTTAGCTCTTTAAACGCCGCGTACGCACGAGGGGTCCGAGACGAACGTATCGGATTTTTCATCGAGGCGTAGAGCGGCAAAGCCTTTTCTCCTAGCCTGCTTATGAACCGGCTTAGCGATGCCAAGCTTCCGGTAAACTTTTGCACATCTTTTAGTTCCCGTGGAATGGTCATTCTTTCTATTGCCCGGATTTTTACCGGATTCACTTCAATTCCCCGGCTTGACACAAGAAAACCGAGCAGCTTACCGGCAGGAACACCGAAGGTGCATTTTGCCGGGTTAAGTTTCATCCGGAACCATCTTAGGTTATCAAATGTTTGCCGGATATCGTCAATTAGGGTATCTTTTACTTTAGTTTTTATCACAATGTCGTCCACATAGACTTGCACATTCTTTCCGATTTGATCAAACAAGCATTTTTGCATACAGCGCTGGTACGTTGCACCAGCGTTGCGCAAACCAAAAGGCATAGTAACATAGCAATAAGCCCCGTGCGGGGTAATGAACGCAGATTTTATTTGATCTTCCTTTTTCAAGGGGATTTGGTGGAAACCGGAATACGCATCCGAAAGGACAACAACTCACACCCGGCAGTAGAATCAATCACTTGATCGATCCGAGGCGGAGGAAACGATCTCTTGGGCAAGCCTTGTTGAGGTTGGTATAGTCGATGCACATGCGCCACACCTTTGGAGCTTTTGCCTCCAGGTTCTCATCTTTTTTCTTTTCGACCATTACCGGATTGGCCAGCCACTCAGTGTGCGTGACTTCCACAATGAATCCGGCAACCAGCAGTTTGTCACTTCTTCTCCAATAATCTTCCTCCTATCTTCAGCGAACCGGCGCGAGGTTGTCGCACCGGCTTGGCATCCTTCCGGACGTTTAGAGAGTGCTCAGCCAGCTCCCTCGGAACACCTACCAAGTCATCAGTAGACCAGGCAAAGATATTCCGATTCTCACGGAGGAAGCTGACGAGCGCGCTTTCCTATGCTTGATCGAGGCCAGCACCGATACGGACGGTGCGCTCTGGGTAAGCCGGATCCAGCACAATTTCTTTTGTTTCGTTCGTCGCCTTGAATGCCGGTGAGCCCAAGTTTCCACTCATTGCCGCTAAACTCAACTGTGAGGACTGAGCCAGCGCAACCGCAGTTTGCATCCTTCTTTTTTCCTCTGCGATCACCAGCGATTCCGCTAGGTTTGATCCGGAAAATGCTGTTTCTAGTGAGACTTTGTAGTTTCCTACCACAGTCAGGGGTCCACGAGGTGCCGACATCTTCATCTTGAGGTAAGCCGTGTGGGTCGAGGCCATGAAGGCTGCCAATGCTGGTCTCCCCAATAGTGCATGGTACGGGCTGTCTAGGTCCACCACCTCGAACTCGATGTTTTCAACCCGGCAATTGTCACGTCCTCCAAACGATACGTCCACCCAAACTTTTCCTACCGGTGCACAAGACAAACCTGGAACGATTCTGTGGAACGTTGTACGAGTTGGCTGAAGCATGTTTTCTGTTATGCCCAACGTATGCATGGTGTGCCGGTACATTATGTTTATCTTTGCTCCCATTGTCTATCAACACTTTGCTGAATTTGACGCGAGTTGTTGGCCCTTTCATGATTGGGTCCACCACGAGAGCGTAACCTCCCGGATTCGGCATGACTTTGGGGTGATCCTTGAACGACCAGGTGATTTCCTGATCTGACCACAGCATGTACTTGGGAACCACCGGCATCACGGCGTTTACTTCCATGGAGCGGCGATGCACACTTTGCCTGTCTGTTGGCTCAGTAACAAAGACAACACAGCACAAATGTGGGTCCTCGTAAACATTCCGGCCTAAAGGTGCCGGTGGAGGTGGTTGGCCGTGGTCCTCTCCCACCTGATTGACTTGCTGGTGCCTGTTTGGCTGAGGCTGTACCGGTAAAGCATTTGCTCCAGTAAGTGGTGGTGTGGTGGTAGTTGTTGCTAGCGCAGCATATCTTGTGACGGTGGCAACATTGTGGAGCACCCTTGTGCTTGCGCATCTTTTACTCCTCCCTTTTGCATCAAGTACTTGGTCCAAGAACAATCCTTCGTCAGGTGGTTTGACGGGTGAGCCGGGTTCGGCGTGTGCCACCGGCAAGGTTGATCCATGGCGGCTTCCATGGTGTATTTTACGGGTTCTTGCCAATTCTTTTTCTGGCCCCAGGGTTTCTTTTCGACCCATTGCCTCTTAGGACCCGCCCATGGCTGCGATCCGGTTTTCTGCCTCTGGCTGCCGCTGGCATCAGAGTTTTCTTGCACAGCAGCAACTTGGTGCGGAGCGTACCTTCGATCCGGGAAATCTTCCCTTCTTTTGTTGTTTCGGTTGTCCCGGTATTGTTCCTGGCGCTGCTGAGGTGGGTTTGACTGTTCCGGCTCGGCTTGCACCGCCGGTTGCATTGGGTCTCCCAACGCATAGTTATCCGCCACACGTATCATCTCCGCCAAAGTTGTTGGCATGTTTCGCTGCAGCTTTTGCCACAAAGGCGAACCTCGCCGGCATCCCTGGCTAAACCAAGCAATGGCTTGCGCTTCTATCACTCCTTCACAAGAGTTTCTGATGGAGTTCCACCGGGTCAGGTAATCCCGGTCTGTTTCCTGCGGGCGCTGCACGCACAAAGCGAGCTGCTCGAGGCTCGCTTGGGCCTTCGGTAGGTGCTACTCGAAGTTACTCACAAAGGCTTCCTCAAAGTCCAACCAGCCATTTATGCTTCCTGCCGGCAAGTTGTTCAACCAGATTCTTGCTGGTCCCACTAAAAACGTTGGCACAATTCTCACGGCCCAACGCCGGTTTCCTCCTCCGGCTACACATCCTCCGCCGCCAGCGACGTATACCGCGGTCACATAATCCGCGAGCCAATCTTCCGGCTTAGTGGTGCCATCATAAGTTTTGGTGTCACGGGGCAACTGGAAGTTGCGAACCGGTGGTTGCTCTTTCATGATCCTTGGGCCAAAACACTTTGGACCCGGAGGACCCTCTGCCTCTATCATTTCAGATAGGTACACTCTATCCAGACGGTGCCTCGCATCCCGTTCTGGCAGGTGTCTTTCTCCCACGCGCTCTCCCAAAGGATTTCGGTAAGCGGTGAATCTTGTTGAGTCAGCCTCATCGTAGCGTTCCGGTACTGCGGCCCTTGCCTGCCGGTACCTTGGTGGAGGCATCTCCTCCTCATCATACGCGCCCTTGCAGCTTGATAGTTTTGCCCAGTTTCATATCTACCGGCATGATTGTTTCCGGCATAGCCTCCTTTGGCGTAGCCTCGATCTGCCCCTTGGCTTTTTCTACCGGCATCGTGTTGCCCGGCTTGTTGTTTTCCGGCAAGAACCGGATCGTACACGATCATCGCGTGTGTTCATCTCTTTTTCTCTCCTTCTGTCCGGATGGGGGGACGAAGCCTGCCCATGGGACTTGCTTCCGGCATTCTTTGTTGAATGCGCCGATTTTGAGGCCGCAGCCTTGTTCAGCTTAGCCAGCTGCTCAGCGTTCTGCTGCTCGATAGTTTCCAGCAGCTCTCTAACACGCTCTTGCTGTTTTGCCAAAGCATCTCCGGAAAGCGATTCACATAGCTCTACTGCAGCTTTAGCGACTTTTATAGTTTTGTCCGGCCTATCGTACTTAGGTTTTTCCACAATGCTAACAGACGCAGAGGTACTTTTGCCGGCAAGAACTTCCTTGCGCAAATCCTGATCTAGATTACGAGCTTTAAGCCGGTTCTCCGGTATCCTAGCAGCATAAGCGCTAACAGAGGCAAAGCCATGGGCAGCATTGTACTCACGTAGGGTTAGGTTCAGCTCGCGCTGCGCCCGGACGATGTCGGCGCCGTTCGCGAGCAGCTTCTGGCGTTGTGCCTCCAGCTCCGCCTGAGCCGTTGTCGGGTCGATGTTCTGCGCGATGGGCGTTGCTAGCACGTTCATCGCCGCTTGGAGTGGTGTTTCCGGTGGTGCGGAAGATGCTCCCGCAGCGCCAGCATCGCACTCCAGCGGTGGCTTGGCCGCACGGGTCGAAGCCGCACGACCAGCACCTTCATCCGCAGCCTCCTTGCCTGCACCAACCACGCCGGTCATCATTACCTCGACGCTGCCGGCGGCGCGGCCAGCACAGAGCCACCTTGGCGGGTCCGGTGCCACCGGCACCGGCGAGAGGCGCTGGCGCACGGGGACGGTGCCGAAGTAGACGCGGTGGCTGCCGAACTCGATGATGCGGCCGTTCTTGGGGAAGATGCCGCCGTTGGCGAAGCAGCCCGCGTTGTCGTTGATGAATTCCATGGAGTAGAGGCGCTGAACGAGCGCAGACACTGTCCGCTCACTGGCGAACTCGAGGATGCCCGCCCGAATATGAACTCCTGCAAGTGCCACTTCACAACCCACGGTGGGCGCCAACTGTCGTCGTGGTGAACAGACAAATGCCATAGGATGGCTTAAGTTGGGGCCGAATGGACGCTAGAGGATTCGGGGGAGGGTTTGTGATTAGACGGGATGAACTTCCGGATGGTTTCCTCAAGAACTTAGCCAAGGCTAGAGGTTGAAGAAGAAAGACACAAGGAAGAACTCGCTCTAGATCATCTTCTTTATTGATCTCCACAGAGTTACGAGGTTTGTGTTTACAGGATTTCTCTCTGCTCCTCTCTCTCGAGTACGGGTGTGCCCCCTCTCCTTATATAGGGGAGAGGGTGGCTTACAGGGGAAGAAACCCTAATGGCATCTTTGACTAGATAAACTACTTTACAAAGTTACTTTAATCATAGATGACACCGGGGTCTTCTTTAAGGAGGCTGATGTCCTCCGGCTTCTTTCATCGTCATCCTCCTCTTTATCGTCAGGCCTTCGTTTAAAGCTACTTTGCTTAGCTCATCTTTGTCCTCTAGCTCTGGAGAGAATCTTTGACCAGTCCTGCCGACATGCTCATCTTTCCGGTATCCCGGTGTCTTCTTTACCCGGTTCCGGTATACCCCTCTTGGGGATACCGTCTCCTATCTTTGTGCTCCGATATGAACATTAAACCGATATCTTGATGGCTTAAACCATCCGGTTTGGCATGCCTTTGGCATACCGGGGGTCATCCCCCAACAGCTGTTGGCCAGTAAAATCCCGCTCTGAAGTCCTTTGCTACGAGGGCCCTGCTTCCTGCGTGATGCCCGCAAGTTCCTTCGTGTATCTCGCGCAACAGTGCTTTTCCGTCGTCAATGGCAATGCACCTTTGGAAAATACCGGAAATGCTGCGCTTGTAAAGTTCACCATTTACTATGGTGAAGGCTTTCGATCGTCTAACGATTCGTCTTGCTTCTAGCAGGTCCTCAGGTAACTCCTGCTTCGTTAGATACGCTAGGAACGGCTTGGTCCACAGTGGTTCGAGGAGGAGGACTTGTTCGGCAGGGGGAGTCGGAGATTCTTTGGCAGCTTGCTGCGAGCTCGCCTTTAATTCATCAGCCGATGGTTCGGGAGGTACTGACGCCTTCTCTTTTATTGATCGTTGAGTGATCACTTCGTAAAACACTTCGTCTGGAATGGGGGAGCACATGGACCCGATGTTTGCCAAAGTATCAGCTTCCTCGTTGCTGGCTCTGCCGATATGTTTGAGCTCACATCCTTCGAATTTAGCTTCCATATTTTGATATAGCTGCCGATAGGCGATCATGTTGTCGCTGACCGCGTCGCACAAGTTCATCGACTGCTGCACCACCAAGTTTGAGTCCCCGTAGATTTCTAGACAAGTTGCCCCGCATGTCTTTGCCATCTTCATCCCGTGCAGCAGTGCTTCGAATTCTGCTTCATTGTTCGTCGGCAGCGAGAAATTCATACGTAGTATGTACTTCATCTTATCTCCCTGCGGTGATATTAACACCACTCCTGCTCCTACGCCTGTGCTTCGTTTCGACCCCTCGAAGTACATTATCCATGATCCCGACATGTCGGGTGCCGCTGGTGTCTGGGATTGGATCCAGTCTGCCACAAAATCTGGGAGGATTTGGGATTCTATAGCTGTCCGGTTAACGTAAGTTATGTCGTGTGGTGCTATCTCGATAGCCCATTGGGACACTCGACCTGTAGCCTCTGGATTGGTCATTATGTTTTTCAACGGTGCTTCGCTCACGACGACAATCGGATGCTCTGTGAAATAGTGCCGTAACTTGCGGGCTGACCTCCACACCGCGTATGCCAGCTTCTGATGGTGAGGGTACCTCTGTCTTGCGGGTGTGAGCACTTCACTGAGATAGTAAACGGGCCTCTGCACGCCATGAACTCTCCCTGCTTCTTCTCGTTCGACGACCAAGACGCTGCTGAAGACTTGGGCTGTCGCAGCTATATACATGAGCAGTGTTTCCTTCTCACGGGGGGTTACAAGGACTGGAGATGTTGACAAGATTTTCTTCAGATTGTCGAAGGATTCCTGCGCCTCTTTTGTCCACTCGAACTTTTCAGATTTTTTCATCAAATTGTAGAAGGGTAAAGCTTTTTCTCCTAGCTTAGCGATGAACCTGCTGAGCGCTGCTAATCGTCTGCCGCGCTTGCTCGCACTTGGTGCGATTCTTTGGCGGCTCCATGTCGAGAATAGCTTTGATTTTCAAAGGGTTGGCTTCGATCCCCCTGGCCGAGATGAAGTACCCTAGCACTTGCCCCCCTGGTACTCCGAAGAAGCATTTTTTGGGATTCAACTTGATTTTATACTTGTCTAAGTTATCAAAAGTCTCCCGCAGATCATCGACGAGGGTGGCAGTGTGCTTTGTTTTCACCACGATATCGTCGATATAGACTTCGATGTTTCTCCCGATCTGCTCTCCAAGGCAAGCTTGCATACAACGTTGGTAAGTTGCTCATGCGTTTTTCAACCCGAAGGTCATGACGTTGTAACAGAAAACGCCGTGTGGGGTGATGAACGCGGTTAGCTCCTGGTCTTCTTTCTTCAGTTTGATCTGATTATATCCGGAGTACGCATCAAGGAAGGAGAGGCGGTCGCATCCGGCTGTGGAATCGACTATCTGGTCAATTCGAGGCAGCGGGAAGTGGTCTTTCGGACAGTGTTTGTTGAGGCTAGTGTAATCGATACACATACGCAGAGCGGTGGTGTCCTTTTTGGGCACCATGACAGGGTTGGCCACCCACTCTGATTCCTTGAGCTCTCGGATAAATCCTGCTTTACGGAATCGATTGATTTCCTCACCAATTGGTCTCCTCTTTGGTTCAGAAAATCGACGCATTGACTGCTGCACTGGTTTGGTTCTCGGGTCAACATTAAGGGCGTGCTCAGCGAGTTCCCTGGGGATACCTGGCATGTCGGATGGTTCCCATGCAAATATCTCCCAGTGCTCACGGAGGAACTCGATGAGCGCGCCTTCCTATGCGACCGTAAGATCAGCCGATATATTGACCGTTTTCTTCGGGTCAGTGGGATGCACCTGCAGCTTCTTGGCTTCCTTCGTAGCATCAAACTCGTCGGATCTTACGTTTCGGTTGTCGGCTGGTGGCTGCGTATGATCTATGGCAGCGTCGATCGCATCGAGTTCTTCCTTGGCACCAAACTTCGAAGCGATCTTCTGGAACTCCCTGTCACAGGTGTCTGACCGAGCAAAACTCCCATTAATGGTTATTGGGGTCCCGTTGTTGCCTGGCATCTTCAGTTTTAGGTACGCATAATGAGGTACGGCCATAAATTTAGCAAACGCGGGCCTGCCGAGGATGGCGTGATATTGAGACTCCCAGTCGACTACTTCGAACTCGATCTTTTCTTTCCTGAAATTGGTGGGCGTACCGAAGACTACGTCCAATGACGTTTTTCCAAGAGAATAAGCGGGTCGAGTCGGTATAATGCCATGGAATCCTGTTGTTATCACCAGATTTTGGCCAAATCAGGAGACAGGCCGTAAGTGAAGATGGGCTTTGAAGATTACACGTGGAGCATCTTCGAAGCGGCTTTGTGCGAAGAGTTTGGGCTAGATTGCCCGTGTATCTGTAATATAGTAGATCGTATCTTAGTATAGAATTAACAGATAGAGTTTAGCCCGTGCACGGTTAGGTGCATGCCGCAATTAGAAAGTCCCTTGGACTATAAATATGTATCTAGGGTTTATGGAATAAACAACAACCAACGTTCAACACAAACCAATCTCGGCGCATCGCCAACTCCTTCGTCTCGAGGGTTTCTTCCGGTAAGCACCATGCCGCCTAGATCGCATCTTGCGATCTAGGCGGCACAAGCTTATTACGTTGTTCATGCGTTGCTCGTGCTGAAGCCTTTTTGATGGCGAGCAACGTAGTTATCTTAGATGTGTTAGGGTTAGCATTGTTCTTCGTATCACATGCTGTCGTAGTGCAACCCTTGTACATCTAGCCGCTCTTACACCTATCCTAGGTGTAGGGGCGGCACCCCGCTTGATCATCGTTTAGTAGATCCGATCCGTTACGGTTGCTCCTTGTTCTTTGAGGATTAGTTTGATATCTGCAATAGTTAAGCCTTACAAAGGGTTGGAGGATCCAGCGGCGTGTAGGGTGTCATCTGCTAGCCCTAGACAGGACGTTCCGGGAATCAACCTCGTGTTGGTTTTTAGGCCCTGTCTAGGATCGGCTCATGATCACCGTACGCGAGCGCGAGGCCCAATCGTGAGTAGGATGATCCGATTATGCGGTGAAAACCCTAAATCGTCGTAGATCGCTTTAGCTTTATCTTGATCAAGCAGGACCACCATATATTCGTACACCCCGTATGAATCATGGGTGGATCGGCTCTTTGAGCCGATTCACAGGATAACCTGAGAGCCGATCGAGGCTCGTATTTAACGTTTACGTGTATGCCCTGCAGGAAACTAAGCGAGGCATCATCCAACACCTTCCTGACCAGGTATAGGTCAGGTGGCACGCCCTTGCATCAGCATCGGACGTGTGCGCAGAAGGCTTTGCGGGCCGTCGCTCAGAGGGACCAGGGCCAGCCGCAGCCCTGAGTTGTTCCCGGCTCTACGGTGTTGCCCGTCGCTGCCCGCCGGTGGGTTTCTGACCGCAACACATTCTGGCACGCTCGGTGGGACAATCTTCGACATCCACCGCATCGCCATCTACATCAGAGATGGCGGAAGGCACTCCGGTCAAGTACGAGGATCCGGCCGACGAGCTCAAGAAGAAGCATGACGAGATCAAGGCAGTCCTCGAAGCCGACCTCATCGGCTCTTTCCACGAACCCGCTCCCACGGCATCGGGTGGAAGGGGTTCTCACCTGAAGGCGCGCTCGATGGAGTGGACCTCGTCCGCCCCGTCGCAGAACGCACCAGGTCGCTGCGTCAGGGAGATCAACTTCATGGTGGCTCATTCGCTGCACCGCCATTCTGAGAGCCTGGTGAACACTTTGGAGCGTGTCGCTCTTCGCGTGATCCAGGAAATCATGAGCCATCAGTACTCTCCGTCAGGACCGGCTCGGGGACGTACCAAGGAGAGATGCCACTCCATTCCCGTCCACCGCTGCCGTTCGCGTTGGCAGCACCAGAAGTGCCGAACTCATCGGCCTACGTCGTCTACAAGATTGGTGGTGACCCAAGTGACTACCAATTCCTACATGAGGCGCCCAAGGAGATCCCGCACGGATACACGTGCGCATATGATGGGGATATGCCCATAGGGGGTGGGTCGCCAGTCCCACTCGCCGTGAAGACGAAGGCCCAGGTGGACTGCCAGTCGCCCAAGCGACTGGGCCCAAAGGCGACCGGGCCGCGATCCTAAGGAGAAGATCTGTGCGATCGGATTAGAAGATTACTTGTTAGGGGGTTAACGAATCCCGGATTAATAGCAACGAATATGATTTGGAGTTATCGCCATGTAACCCTAGGTCGGGGGTGTCTATATAAACCCCCGAGCTTAAACCCTAGAGGACACTTGATTCGAGATCTAATCTCCCTTTGTAAGCTCACGGCGTAGCTGCCGACTGAGCCCCCCCCATTGTAATTCTCCACTGAGCAATAAAGATCTAGCAGGACGTAGGCCTTTTACTCTCCGGAGGGGCTGAACCTGGGTAAAACCCTTGCGTCTCTTGCACCTCGACCCGTAGATGGCGATGTTCCCTTCCCCTCGCATTAACGAAGTGCTACCCCCTGTAGCATCTGCCGTGGCCACATCCACGACAGCATATGTGCCAGACTGCAGTAACTGGGCACTCTCGAACCAGGCTGCAACAGCAGGGACTTCTGGAACAGCAGGAGGAACGTCGGGAGTAGATATTGAGAAGCAAACGTGGTTAGCTAAGTACGCCACTCCGACAAACCTCCAGAGCTCAGCTCCTGCAGTTGGCTCAGAACTGGAAAAGCAAGCATGGCTGGCCAAGTATGCCACCCCGGCGAATCTTCAGGGTTCAACGCCTTCAGCCATCACCGCGGATGAGATTTGTACAATTCTGAAAGACCAGTTCGGCATGATGCCGAAAAGGAGGACAATTGGCTATACCAAGCCGTACCCCAACGAGTACGAATTGATTCCGCTACCTCCCAAATATCGGCTCCCTGACTTTACAAAGTTTAGTGGATCGGATGGTTCCAGCTCCATCGAGCATGTGAGCCGATATTTGGCACAGCTGGGCACGATCTCAGCATCGGACGAGCTGCGTGTGAGGTTCTTCGCACAGTCCCTCACGGATCGGCTTTCGGGTGGTACACATCGCCGCCACCGAACTCAATCCGGACTTGGAAGCAGTTGGAAGAGCAGTTCCACATACAGGTATCACTCGAGAGGCTTCCGAGGCTGGTATTGCCGATCTTGCCCAAGTACGACGAAGCGCGGGGAAACGAGTGTCGAGAATACATCCAGCGCTTCAGGACCATTAGGAACCGATGCTATTCGGTTCACGTAAGTGAAAAAGAAGCGATCGAGTTGGCGGTGGTGGGTCTCTCATCATCGATCAAGGACGTGGCCTCCCAAGCGAGACTACCCTTCATTGGCGCACATGGTGCGAGGCTGTCGGCATATGAACAGCGCCACCCAGATGTTTACCAGGACAAATTCAAGCGTGCGGTGGTCCTGGTTGAGGCAGACGAGGATGAAGGTGCTGCGGGAGACCAAGAGGTAGCAGTGGCTGAATGGACTCGGACGGCAAGCCCCGTGTCCTGTAAGTGGGTTAAGCCACAAGGTCCTCCAAAAGGGTTCGACTTCGACGTGACCAAAGCTGAGAAGATTTTCGACCTCTTACTCAAGGAGAAGCGGCTAAAGGTACCCGAAGGCCACAAGATCCCCACGGTGCGGAGAGCTGAATGGAAAGCCATACCGCAAATGGCATAACTCGGTCTCCCACGCCACCAACGGCTCGCAGGGTGTGGCGTCGGCAGATCCAAATGGCGATAGAAAAAGGGCGGCTAATTTTCAACCAGTACGCCATGAAGGTCGACACACACCCCTTCCCCGCCGTTAACATGGTGGAGTGCACGTACCCCGGAGGGTGCCAGCCAGATTTCTCATGCCATATCAATATGGTAGGACCTGGGCACCACTCTGATAAGGACGGAGATGAGGGCAGCTGCTCTCATAGCAGGGACACAGAGGGAGCCGCTCCACGCGATCGGCTCCGTCATGATGGCAAGCGCCACGTCACAGAGGGAGAAGTGAAGAACATAAGATATCAGCGACCTCTCTCTGATCACCTCCTCAACAAGTATGTGGGTCAATATGACCAACGCCGACGATACAATGACGATGATGAGAAAGATCGTCTGGCTAAGGACGACAGGAGACATCGTCGGCATGATCGCGACGAGGAGCGATATGAGCACCACGCCAAGGAAAAGTCGAGAGAGCAAGATGACGTGGATAGGCACTGGGACTGCCCCTTCTTCAGACACTGCTGGGATTCAGGAATGAGCCGATTGCCTACAATCGGCAAGCGCCCGAATGCAAACAAAAGAAGGAGGATGCGACTAACGTGTCCGTATTCAAACGTTTAGGGCCTCTCCCACCTCGGAACAAGCACGCTGAGTCCTCTCGGGTAGAAGATCTCGAGGAACTAGAGGACGATGATGAAGAAGAAGACAGGTATCATCGGCCAAGGTGGTGCCCGGATGGGCTCAGCCGTTCCCAAAAGCGAAGGGTTCAACGACTACGTGGGTTGGAGGAAGCTGAAAGGTTATACCTGCACACGTTGAGGAAGGCGCTGCCTGATCTGGCCGCTAAAATTCAGCGAACCCTGGACGAAGAAGGTCGGCCACAAAGGAAAGAGTGGCGCCCCAAGCAAAGGAAAGCCGATGATGAGACATCGGCTGGCACAAACATGGTGCTCGTCCTTCCAACAGAGTTTGGTGCTCCAGGATTACACGAGGCACCCGATTTGGACGACTGCGAGCGCATCGACGTGACAAAGAACGGGGTTAGGCTGGTTTTATCCACCGGCTGACCGTGTAACAAGAGCAATATCGATGAACAAACGTGGTGATGCCGATCCGGGAGATCGGCCCCAAGGATCTATGGAGGAACATTACAAAACCTTCATCGAGCAAACAACATGGAGGCCGATTCCAACAATCGGCCAAAATTATCCTCGACATGCGTTTTACCTAGGTTCAGCATTGATCCAACAGAGGATGCCTGAAGAGCCGATACCCTCAATTACTTGACAGAATCGGCTCGGGGGGGCACATAGACGGATAGAACACGAGGATACGGAGTTTGAAGTGGCTGTCAAACGCCCGGCAGCTCAAGATACATTCTTTGATGATGGTGGGTATTGAAGTATGGGGGCCGATACATAAATCGGCCGTAAAAAATACAAATTTTTTAAGCACAGCCGATGCGCAGACATCGACTTAAGGATAAAAAGCCGATGCATGGCCATTGACTTAAGAAGCCCAATGGAGCAGTTATCAAGTTACATGGGGACTCGGATCCTCTCTGCAAGGACCTCCAACTTCTTTGGCAAGCTATCAGGTTCAGCAGTCTGCGCGGGAGCATCGGTTGTGGCGTCCAAAACTGCCTTGGTCTCATTAAAGCCGCCGATATTTATCACGCAAGTTTGAAGACCACCGCCACGACCAGCAACAAGAGCGAGCATGAGCCTGCAAATCAGGTTTAAGGATGAGCCCAACGAAGAGAGCATATCTCTTCTAGGACCATGAGAACAGCCGATGACGAGGCAATCGGTTATGGCGTTTTTGCCTAGGGCTTGACCAAGGTGGCGACTTGGTAGCTGTCACTTTCAGAGGTTGTTGCTTCCAGAGTTTTGGAGGGCATCAGGAATTCAAAACATCCTCACCGGAAGTTGCATCAGCCTGCCAAAGATGATGAGCCGATCTGGTCAGCAAGGTGCAAGGATTGGACTGAAGAAGCTCGGGGGGCAGCTCACCCTGAAGGTTCTCTGCTCTTAGGAGCCGATTTTGTTGGGATCGGCTGGCTCTGTATTACCACTTGGAAGCCGATGGTGACTCGCGTGGATGGCTCACTTCTGCCCTCGTCTGAACTGAAGAAGCTCGGGGGCAACTCACCCTAAAGATTCTTTGCTGTGTGGAGCCGATTTTGTTGGAATCGGCTGGCTCTGCCCCACAACTTTTCTAAGAGGTGGTGAGTTGTGCAGAAGAGAACTACCGAAGCTGGTGGGAGGAAGAAGCAGAGTATCACGAGGAAAGTTGTGAGCAAATGGTACCTATTATGCAGAAGTTGTGGCTTCGGAATTGAGGTTTTCAGCAACGGTCCTAGAGTTCTCCTGAAGGCATTAATTCCAGAATTTTGCCGTTAAAGCTAACTTTGAGCTCAGGTGGTTTGGAGTCCAAGATCTAGGGTTCGCGCAGCTGTCAATTGAACCTGTTCGATTGAAAATTCCGGGTCTGGATTTGAGCAAAGGTGCAGGGGATTGTTTGAGGAGCTAATTGACTTGAACCCGCCTTGCAAGTTACCGCGAAGGACTGACGCGCTGCCATCGACTCATTGAGCATTGGCCAAGTTCACAATCGGCAAAGTCAGGATGAGGAGAAATCGGCTAAGTTAACACAAAGGAAATCGGCAAAATCAAAGGGAGTTCTTCATTGCAAAGGAAGTTCTTCATTGATAATAAGATTTTTTACATAGAAGAGCTGATTGCCCTCAAAAGGGAGAACTAGGGGGTACATTGCCCCATCTACTACTGTTGATCCTATTCTAGGGATCCTATCTACGGGCCATTGCTGCCCTCGTCGTCGCCGTTATCGCCGCTGTTGGCGCTGCTCCCTGCCGGCTCGTCGTCGCTGCTCCAGCGGCCGCCGGCGGGGCCTTCGTTGTCCTCATCCTCCTCGTCAGCATCGTCGTCGCTGTCGAAGTCACTGAGGTTCCCCGGCCAGGGGCAAAAGCGCTTGGCCGGGGGCTCGTCGGAGGAGTTGTCCTCCTCCTCCTCCTCCTCCTCCTCCTCCTCCTTCTCCTCCTCGGAGGAGGTGAAGTCTGCCCAGGAGAAACGATCGTCATCGCTCTCCTCCTCCGATTCCCCATCAGCAAGGAAGCGGAGGTCACTCTCCCCGTCGGTCAAGGATTTTTCATCCTCGGACCGGACAGGAGGAGTCGTGGTCCTCTTTGTCCCACGCCGTTGGGGCGAGGATGTCGTACGCCGCCTGCGTACCCCACTCGGGCGTCGACTCTCGGATGGGAGAGGACACGTAGGAAAGACCCGATGAAGAGGAGGAGGAAGAAGAAGACATGGTGGCAGAGGAGGGTTTTTTGGGAGTGCTAATGCGAAGGGGATGAAGAGGAGAAGCTGTTCGATGCGGTTAAATAAAAGGAGGTGGAGTGAAGATTTAATGTGCGAGCGGTTTTCGAGGATGTGGTGCCAAAGCATCCAAATCGTGCGAGAGAAGTTGGGAAGGCAAGTCGTCATGATGAAAAATACTGCGACGGTTCTGCTCTGCCACGACATGACCCTTCGAAGAAAAACAGAGTGGTTTTGAAATTATCATTACCGACACCATCCCAGTCATCGACTCCGTCATCGCCGCGATCGACGCCGACTTCACCGACATCATCGCTATAACGTCGGTTGCAGGATCCACCGCTGCGTCCCCGACTGCTCGCTCCATCGCCACAGCGTCAACCAAGGACTCTATCTCCCTGGTCTCCCACCCGAGCGACTTCGAAGGTGGTTTCGAGGACGATTCCATCCTCTCCCTCTTTGGCAGCGACTCCGACTCGGACTCCGTCGAGGCTCCGCGCTACCGCTACCCAACCGCAGTCTTCATGGCAGGGGGTGAAGAAGAGCATCCAGTCGACGCCTTCACCACTCCCCTCCCCACAACCGCCACCGCAACCGAGATCGAGGCGCACCGGGCGGCCCTCGAGGAGCGAGAGGAAAAAGGAGCTCGCCGAAAGGCGAGAAATTCCGCCTCGAGCAAGATGAAGTTAGAGCCGTATCTCACTATCGCCGGCAGCGAAACCGCCGGCGCATGGAGCGCGCCCGTGCGAACGACTTTCCCGGCGCACGCCTTAGCCTCGACGACCCGGACGGAGAAATCCGGGTCGCCCGAGTCCAAAACCACGACATTCCGGAAGGAAGTCGGGCTGCTTGCGGATAGAGCGGCGCGCGGAGCACCTCCGCCACCCCCACCACCACCACCCGAAGTTCCTCGGGCAGAAGTCGACGCCAATGGCCTACCACTGCACTCGTCTCCAGCCGACAACGTTGCAGCTGCGCAGGCTGTCCTCGCAAGAATCCCCGAAACGGGAGACGGCGCAATCCTCGTCCAGCACGCCAAGGCTTTGGTAGCCAAGGCATTGGAGCAGCAACACGCCGCAGCCGACTCGCAAGGCCGACTCTATTCGCGCACATCCGTCAGTCGCGCGGCGTCGTCAGACGCGGCAAACCGCGCAATCGTCAACGCCAACAATGGCCCGCCCCCAGCACCGCGCGCGGCCCACTCGTCTAACAACCGAGGTCGAGCCGCGCCCGCGCGGGTGATGGTCGCCGCCAACGGGCAGCCGGTCGACGCCGAACCCACATCGTCAACGATCAAGAATGGCGGGCGCGCAACCGATTGAACGACCGCCACGCCGATGAAGCCCGCGCCGGAGCGCGTTCACCGGAATCGGCCCCGCTTGCTTCGGACCGATGATCGAGAGCGAGCCGTACCCGTGGGGTTCAAAGGACCCCGCGACATCGAGAAGTACGACACACACATCGACCCTACCGTCCGGATCGACTCGTACGCCATGGCAATGGGGATCCGGGGCCACTCCGAGCTACTCGCAGCACGCTACCGCCTCTCATGATGGACGGCGTCAATCGCCGCCGGTTCAACACCCTCACCGTCAACGGCATCGACTCACGGGAAGAAGCTCGCGCCGCATTCATCCAGCACTTCGCCGGCGCATACACCCGTGCCACAACCATAGAAGACCTGGATCGCTGCGTCCAAGGCCCGCGCGAGTCGACCCGCCGGTGGGTGCAACGGCGGCGGGACATGTGGACGACCTCCGGCGGCATCAGCACGGACACGGCAATCTACTGCTTTCGACGCTGCTGCCGGTACGAACCGTTAAGCGCCAAGCTCCGTCGCGTCAGCAGGGATAATATCTCAATCTCCGAACTCTTCGACATCGCCACCCGCTACGCCGACGAAGACCCTACAGTCGACTCGGACGACGAGTACGGTCAACGACGCAATCGCCGCCCTGCACACACGGAGCCCCGGCGTGGCGACTACCGATTCGCCGGCCGGTCCAGCAACGGCAAGCGTCGCGGAGAGGGAGGACACAACGAGCTGGTCGCCACCACCGACTACGAGCGGCGCGAGCCAAAATCATTCCGGCGCGACACTCGCGCACCTCGGGAGGACCGGCCCCAACCCAAGCGCTTCGACGCCCGCAGCCTCCTAGACGCACCATGCATCTATCACAGCAAGGAGGGCAAGCCCGCCAATCACACGACGGGAAATTGCTACTCCCTGAAGCAGATAGAAAGAGCTCGCCGCGCCAAGGAAAACGATGGCGGCAATCAGCACAAAGACCGCGCCAAAGACCAAGATCAGCACAAGGGAGAGGGCTTCGGTCGCAGCGCCGGCTCGCTCCACACCTTCACCGGGGTCGGCGACCGGCGGGACAGGAAGGTCCTCGCAAGGGCTGTGGCGGTACACGCGGTCATACTTTCGACGTGCCCGGTGGCTTAGCCGGTCCGAGCAAAGCATCACCGGAGCCGCGAAGACCACGCCCCCGCATCGAGTACCCCGGGCGAGTGGCGCTAGTCGTCGAGCCTAAGGTCGCCGACTACGGCTACCAAAAACCACGATGGACGGGGAAGCTCCATCAACATTATGTACTACGAAACCTTCCGGCGGCTTGGCCTACCAGACTCACGCCTCGAGAACACCAAGGTTACGTTCCACGGCATCGTCCCTGGGCGGAAGGCCTTCCCGATCGGCAAAGTGACGCTGCCAGTCACCTTCGGCACGCCGGTGAACTACCGCACCGAGCGGATAACGTTCGAGGTGGTGAACTTCCGCAGCTCCTACCACTTGCGTACTCGGCCGGCAGGCGTTCGCCCGCTTCATGGCGACCCCACACTACGCATACAACATGATGAAGATGCCAAGGCCTCGAGGCGTCATCACCGTCCACGGCGATCCGGAGATGGCGCTGGAATGCGAGGATGACAGCGCCAAGCTCGCCGACGCCGTCATCGCCGACGAACAAGACAACTCCGCCGAGCTCGCCAAGTACCCAGTCGACCGCAACGACCCCGCCATCCTGGAGAAGCCAACCGAGCTCGACTCGTCCGCAACAACCTTCAAGGCCGCAGCAGGCACTCGCCAAGTAGATCTTGTAGAAAACGATCCAAGTAGGCAAGTTACCATTGGGACGGGCCTGTCCGCCCAATAGGAAAGCGCGCTCATCAAGTTCCTCCGTGAGAATCGAGATATCTTTGCATGGAAACCGTCGACATGCCGGGTGTCCCGAGAGAACTTGCTGAGCACAAATTACACGTCGATCCCACCGCGCGACCCGTTAGGCGGGCAATGCGCCTGTGGGAGAAGAACGGCGACGCGCAATCGCCGAAGAAGTAAACCGGCTACTCGCTGCCGGCTTCATCATAGAAATCAAGCACCCAAAATGGCTGGCGAACCCGGTCCTAGTGCTAAAGAAAAACAAGACGTGGCGAATGTGTATCGACTACACAAGCCTCAACAGTGCGTGTCCCAAGGACCCATTCGTCCTACCGCGAATCGACCAGATTATCGACGCGGTCGCCGGGTCCGAGTCGCTATGCTTCCTTGACGCATACTCCGGGTACAATCAAATAAAGATGGCCAAGGAAGACCAAGAGAAGACAGCATTCATCACGCCCCTAGGCGCCTATCGCTACACGTCCATGACCTTCGGCCTCAAGAACGCCGGAGCAACATACCAGCGGTGCATGAACAGCTGCACGGAAAGCCGGATCGGCCGCAACGTGCATGTCTACATCGACGACGTGGTGGTCAAATCGACTCGCCGAGCCGACCTCGTCGGCGACCTCACCGAAACATTCGCCAACTTACGGCGGTACAAGATCAAGCTCAACCCTTTGAAATGCACCTTCGGGGTTCCATCGGGACAAGCTGCTAGGCTACGTCGTCTCCAAGCGAGGCATCGAGCCCAACCCGGAGAAGACAGCGGCGGTCATGCGCACCAAGCAGCCGACTTGCCTAGTCGACGCGCAAAAACTCGCCGGTCGAGTCGCCGCCCTCAGTCGCTTCATACCCCGGCTCGGAGACAAGGCCATGCCACTCTACCGCTTGCTCAAGAAGTCGGAATCATTCGGGTGGACAGACGAGGCGCGGCGGGCCACGGAAGAACTCCAGCACGCTCTCTCGACTGCCCCTATCCTCGCAGCCCCGCTGCCAAAAGAAACCATGCTCCTATACGTCGCCGCGTCGAATCGCGCTATAAGCGCGGTCATGGTCGTCGAACGGAAGGAAGAAGGAAGGGAGCAACTGGTACAACGCCCGGTCTACTACATCGGCGAAGCCTTGATCGAATCCAAGCAGCGGTATCCGCACTACCAAAAGCTGGTGTACGCGGTCCTCGGGGCCCGGCGGCGGCGGCCCTTACTTCCACGAGCACCCCATCAAGGTAGTCGCCTCAACACCACTCGCCGACATCATCCGAAACCGCGACGCAACCGGCCGGATCGCCAAGTGGGCGGTCGAGCTCGGCGTCCACAACATCACCTACGAGTCGCGCCACGCCATCAAATCTCGGGCACTCGCCGACTTCCTCGCCGATTGGGAAGAGGCCCAGCAGCCAAGCTCGCCCGCGGACCTTAAACATTGGACATTGCACTTCGACGGTTCTAAAAACCTCGAAGGGCGGGCGCGGGAGTCGTCCTCACATCACCAAAGGGCGACACGGTGAAGTACGTCCTGCAACTTAGATTCGAGCCCTGCACCAACAACATGGCCGAGTACGAGGCGCTCCTACACGGCATGCGAGTCGCAAAAGAGATGGGCGCAACACGGCTGCGGCTGCCTCGGCGATTCCGACCTGGTCGCCAGCCAGGACCTCCGGCACCGGCGGCGCCACCGACGCCAACATGATCGCATACAAGCGCGCCGTCGACCAAGCCGGCGCTAGCTTCGCCGGCCACATCGTCGAATGGGTCGACAGGCGCAAGAACGAAGAAGCCGACGCGCTAGCCAGAATCGGG
This sequence comes from Lolium rigidum, assembly GCF_022539505.1. Lineage (NCBI taxonomy): Eukaryota > Viridiplantae > Streptophyta > Magnoliopsida > Poales > Poaceae > Lolium > Lolium rigidum. Next base: position 92,985,413 of record NC_061513.1, read on the forward strand.
TCCAAGCGACTCCAACCCCCTCCGGGCGTCGTCCTGGACATCCTCAGCCACCCCTCGGTACGCGCGCCACGCGAGCTGGTGTTGACTGCCAAAACCCACCGGCGGGCAGCGGCCTTGTCAACACTGTAGAGCCGGGGGGAGCCTAGAGCTGCGGCTGGCTGAGACCCCTCCGAGCGACGGCCCGCAATGCTCTTACGGTCACACGCGGCGTTGCGAGTGCAGGGCGTGCCACCGGACCTATACCTGGTCGAGCGCCAAGAAGGCAACATGCTGGCGACATCCATTCATTTACATGACGTGCGTTATGATGCGTCCATTTCGATCCGTACATTAATAACCATTGCGGTGACAGCTAACAATCCAGATTCGTCGCCCGGGTGCAAAGTCACATGAAGCGATTAGCACGTAAGATTCTGTGCTGGAGTTCAGCATTTGGCGGATATCCCCTGCTGTTGATTGTGACCGGTTCTTCAATGGTGACAAACCTTCAAGAGGTCGTGAGAGGCCAATACAGATCTCGCAAAGCATCTCGATGTATTCTATCGCGGCGTCTTTGCTGGCAACATTGCTTTCGTTATCTGCGCGAAGAAGTCGCCGACTCACCAGCGAGAAGGCTATCGATGGGCTGACCTCGGCGTCGGTGCCGCCCACCCAGAGTGAGCAGCCGGCGAAAGCGAACTGGGCATCATGGACTCGACGCTTTTGTGTTACGGGCCTGGCGGCCGGTTCTTTAGGCGGAAAACTCCTCAGTCTTACTGGGCATGCACTATGATCAAGCCAAACTGCACCCTCAGCCAGGGCGGTGTGCCACGAATATCGCCTACGACTACTTTCAGTGCATTCGCTTTACGCCGAAGACAACGGCGAGCTCGCCAGATGACAAATCGACCTCCGCCAGCGAGGCCCGGGGCCTGCCTCAGGACACCTCCTACCACCACGACAGATCTGCGCTACCACGGTCGTCGCGTTCGGAGTCGCTCCTTCCAAGTTGGAATCTCCGTGCTCCGGCTAATTCAGAATAAAAAGGCATGCACAAGCTATCCCCGCCACAGGAAGAATGGTCACGCCGTCGACGCGTACTCGGCAACGACTCCTGCCTCTGGGCGTCGCAAGGGCCGACAGTGTTCTCGCTCTACGAGAGGGTGGGGGCGCCCCTAGAACGTCAACCTCCTCCGACGGATTTCCTAAGAAAAGTGTTTCCCACAAATTCGAGAGGTTAATAAAAGTGTACGTTCATTGTTCTGTCTGATCGCCTCTCCATCATAGCTAATTTGTCTCCATCTCATCTCGGTACAGCCACCCCGGCCCTGTCGTCGCCATGACAAGCGACTTGGTACTGAAGATAACAAGTGCATGCTCCTGGAAGAGAGTAAAGTCCACGTTGTGTGTTTGCGACTCTACTGAGAACTCTGACAGGGGCTGAAACTGCCACTGAGCCCAGTCACCTACCACCCATAACGTCTCCCGGGTAAGCAGCCGTGGAACCCACAACAGGGTCGCATGCTCGACCAGCCCCCGGGCCCACGGCGGCAAATCTCGTGCTCGCTAATGCAGCACACCAATGCCCTCCTCTCCCACCAGGCTGATGACAGATGACCAGTGCTGACCGAGGACCTGTCAGCAGACCCCAGCTGTCCAAGAGGCTTTGCGTAAGAACCCCCTTTGAGTCCGCCTAGCGGCTGGCTCGCGAAACACAACGAAATTAGCCAACGCTACATACCCAAACAGTGCAACTACAAGCTCACCACTACTCCCCGCGAGGCTGCTATTCTTTCGCCAACATTCGTGTTTGAGGCCTTGACTCGACAAAGCAGGTCAAGTCGATAGCCTTCTCAGATGCAAGCCAGCAGCTACAAGCCGCTGAGAGCGAACTAACTCAAAAACCTTATCGCCGTCACACTCATTAATTTAAGCGACCATCGAGTTACTGTTCAACGTAGTAACACTCTGTTTGCAAGCGACGCACAACTCCCATGAAATTCAATTGTCGTATGCGGTCCAAGAATCGCTCTGGGCCTGGGCTTCCTCAACGGCTGGCGCTGCCAGCAACTACGGCGCTTTGACGTGTACAAGGCGGCCAGAATGCGTGGACGAAGCCGTTAACTTGCTGCCGCGTGGTGCTGAGGTGAAATCACCGACTGTTCTCTTCGTCCCGAAACGCTGCTGCAAGGTCGATTATCTGGTCGTCGCTTTGATAGGCGTGAGCGCCTTGCCTCCATCAAAAAAGCGCCAGCACCTCATGCGTGACGTCAAATTATTTGATCTCGAAAGCGGCCGATGACTCTCTGCAGTCAGGGCACCTGGGCGTCTTTTCGCTCTCTTGCCAACCGCCATTAACGCCAGCGCATGCGGAAGGAAGCGTGGCCAGTCAACAACGGCAGATGGTTCGCCGGCACGCGAAAGCCGGTGGCGTGTCCAGCGGGAATAATCTCCGCGCGGACTGGTCTTCGGCGCAGCTGACCTCTCCAGCCGCTGGCACCAGCAATCTTGTGGCAGTCGCGGTGATGCGACAGGCGCCAAAACACGCGATGCTGTGGCATCTTATGAAGTAAACAACACCTACCACCAGCAACAAGAAGAAAGTGAAGTGAGAACTACGCCCTCAACACCGACTCGCCATGCTGGGAATTTGGCCCCCAACCCGACTACTTGTCTCTTTCGGGGGCCCGGCCCACACAAGCCTGATCGCCTTGTGGGGACTAACTGCTAAGCACCACGACTTCGCCACACTTTCGGGGACTGGCCCCCGGCGAACTCGCGCCCTGAGGACTCACCACCGGCAATCGACAATAAAACAACAAGAGAGAGATGGAAACTTACAGAAAGAGTACGCCGGTATCGCGACCGCGAAAGCCTCCAGTTGTGCCGACTGCACACATGCGGTGATACCGCCCTCAGACGCCTCTACTATCGTGACCAACTCCTTGGGCGTGCTGCAGCTTCAAGGCACGCGCGACCTCTTCTGCAGGCTTGCTCACGCGGCTATTGTCGGAGTCGCGCGTAAGGTAGAGCACCTACAAAGCTTCTGCTGTACTTTGACGTTAACGTCGACTCCGGCCCTTTCTGCTCTGGGATGTGATCGCCACCTACGCTTTCACCTTTTTCCGGGCCTCTTAGGCCTGCGCCCCGAACGGCTGAAGGATTCCTTGAACCCTTCGAGCTCTCGTAAGCGTAGCCGCTCAGCCTGCGCTACAAAGGCTGGTAAACATTACAAACAGGCGACATTACGGAAGCTGTTGGAACGCGACTTATGCCGGTGGCGAAGCGGTTGCTGTTGCTGCCTCACTCCTAGCTTGGGTGGCAACCTCGCACACTGGCAGCAAGTCGATAAAAGAAGTCCGGGCAGGACGGAAGACTCGGCTCGCCCTACAAGCCAGTCGACCCCGCCCAGGGACTGGGGCGGCGGAGGCTGCCGCTCAAATACTCACCGTGTACTTCACCAGCGTCGTATGGGTTTCCCGGTGAAAGGTCAAAGTAGAAGGCGGAGGACGGCGCGATTGACCACTTCACCCGCCTGCATCACACCGCGTCGATCGCCCAGTGCCCCAGCTGTCCCCCGTCTCGGGGTCGCTGGGAGTGGACTCGGTCCACAGCGGGCCTTGGACCGGCACTCCTTCATCGGCAAGAGGCCTCCTCCTCGGCGGTGTCATCCTACGACAGGCGCCCTCGCCTGGTGGCGAACGCCTGGCACTACTACCACCACGGCGGCACTCGTCACTGCCACTACGCCGTACTTGTGACCCATATTTGGCAGGGGAAAGCAGCCAAACTGCAGGTAGAGGTCGCTGCAGCCGGCGCTCGCCTTCTCGGCCTGGCTGACGACAAGCTCCTCTGGCAAACCCCGCGCCTCCAAGGTGGAAGGCGCCGCTTTCTTCTCCGGGCGCTGTGGCTGGTGGCTGCTAACCGCCTCGCCGCCCTTGTATGTGCGCCCTAGTGGGCGAGGTCCCACACCTGCGACAACTCCTGCTGGACACTAGAGGGCAGGTGGCGTTCGTTAGCCAATCCCGCCATGGAAGAGAGCAAGTTCGACAAGAGTACTTGCCTTCCGTGGGGATCGCCTTTACGCCGGGCCGGCTCGGGCTCAGGCGTCCGATCCCGCGTCCTTCGGTAGCTGAAGCCTTATGGAGCCCTCCGGGATAGTCGGAAAGCGACAGCCGCTTGGCAGGACGCGGCTCGGCCCCCTTCACTTTGAAGGCTCCCCTCCTCCAGGCGAGAGGTGGCCTCACCCGTCGCTCGCGCCCTCCTGCAGCCTCGGAGCGCCACGGCAGTGAAGAACCCGGGCGCGCCCCTCTTCCGGTCATCGCAGAGTGGGGCGTGCAGTCTGATGGCACGCCGAGTCCCGACTCCGGTGCGCTCCTCCCTTGCCATGCCTCCTCCCGTCGCCTTCGGTCATTTCGAGACTCCTTCAGCTCGAGAGGGGAGATGGTCGGCGATCTTACGCCTGCGCTGCATTTGAATCAAGGAAATAAGTTAGAAAGGAGAAGCACTACCTAGGCGTCAGGTATTTGTACAAGTCAATACGAAGCTTGGGTTGTCTGGAGAAAGAGTAAGCACAGTCTCCTTAAGAGAAATCCCATTGCCGTAGTAATCTTGGCCAAGCGCCTTCGCGTGCTGGCACTTCTGAAAGTGGTCCTCAGTGCTTGTCTGACCCAGTCTGATCGTTTTGCCCAGGCCTCCAATGCGATGGGCTCGGCTTGCCGCCGAGGGATCAGCCGTGACGAGCCGCCCGATTATACATGTTGGCCGCCGTGGTCTTGTCCTCGAGCACGGATGGCCTGGCGCATCCCTTCACCACCTCTATCTACTGTGGCTGTGGCAACCGAGACGTTGAGGCGTCGCGGGGCCAGGCTCGGGAGGGTCAGCCGAGGAATGCAAACCTCGCCGAAGTGTACTCATGGCGTAGAACGAGAAAAGCGCGCCATGCATTGCGCCTTCTTGGAAGCGCCATGTCGATGAAAGCTTTCTCCCGGACTTCACACCGGAAGGTAGTCCCGCCGTCGGGATAGCGCCTCGCGCTGCTCTTGTGGCCCGGGTCAGCCCGCCCATGGAAGAATCGATACCCACAATGGGGAAGTATGGCGGGCAACCCAGGTAGCACTCGCAAGCGCAAAACGAGGAGATCTGTTGCACACTATGCGGCCCAGTGCATATCTTTATGCCATGAGAGGCCCAAGCTGCGGATAGAAGTCGGAAGAGGCCGCGAACCAGCGATCCAAAGCTGCAGAAGAGGCTGTGAGTCTGCTGGCCCTGGAGCGGCTCCCTGTTCATGGCGGTGCCACAGGCGCTCCTGCAGGCTCCGGGGATGACCCGGAGGCGTACGGGGAGGAAGAGACTCGCCGGTGACCTTGGATTTGCCCAGGCTCTCGCGCATGGTTGCGCAGGAGCTCTCGGCGAACGGGCCCAGATAGGAGTGGGGAGAGAATGTGAATGATGAAGCCCTAACCAATCCCAGTCAAACCTTTCCTGCTTCGCACTCGCTCAAGATAGTGCATCAAATGGGCAGTCACGCGGCGGGATTATCGCCGCAGTTAACGGTCCAAGATCGCGACGGGATGCAGCAGGCAGGCGCAAGCTGGCCGTTACGCAGGGCGGTCACATCAGACCCATGGGAACAACTGCGCAAGCAGCTCGCCTCGGTCAGCGTGAAATCTAGTAGTTGGCTCTTCCCCACGTGTCGCACCTAAGCCTCCCTTGGTGCAGCACCCAAAACTGATCTGCAGCCTATCATCTCTAGTGGCCTTCCTTGGCCCCCTTATCTTGGCCAGCCCGCTCATCAAGTTGGGCGATTGAAGAGTAGCGGCCAGCTGATGTTGTTGAAACCCGGCGGTCGTCTTAATCCGCTCTAGTGCCTCTTCCGTCATGGCAGGATCTCACGCCTCATCACCACCGCGCTCGAGATTACTGATGGGGATATGCCCATAGGGGTGGGTCGCAGGTCCCGCCACAGGACGAAGGCCCGGAAGGACCGCCAGTCGCCTAACAGTAAGAGCTGAAGAAGCGGCCGGGCCGAAGTCCCAAGGAGATGATGCCTTGCTCAGGTGAAGATGGAGATTACTTGAAGAAGGGTGTGGTATCCGGATTAATAGTAACTGGTCAGTGTGAGTGTATCCTCTGTAACCCCTAGAGCTAGGAGGTGGATATATAAACCCCGGGGTAAGCCTAGAGGACCTGTCAGTCGATCTGCCTGGCAAGCTCTTGGCTCCATTGCAGCTGACCCCCCATTTGTAATTCTCCAGCTGAGCAATAAGATCTGGCAGAATGATAGCATATACTCTGGGCTGAACCACAGGTAAACCGTCTTTGCACCCTCGACCATGTGATCACACAGTGTTCCCGCGCCCCTTTTCGCATCCAGCAGTACTCCACACTAGCCAGCATCTGCCGTGGTTACATCCACGACTGCTGTAGTCTTCCTTTTACATCCCGTAGCACAGGTAGCACTGGAACCCTCCCGAGTTCAGGTGCCAACTTGAGGGCAGGTTGACGCTAGGCCACGGTACGGTCATGCTCGTCTCCCACCCCAGTAAAGCCTCCTCAGCCCGGGCTGTTGAGATAGTTCCGTCTGATCCGCCAGCCTCCATGGAGCCCGTCTCGTGGTCGTTCCGGCCCATGCCAAGCCTCATCGACGGGGACGTAGAGCCAGTTCCATTCGACACGTCGGCTGCCTCTGCCGAGGACCCCGTCTCCTGGTCGTTCCGGCCCTTCCTATACGGGCAGGACATGCCCAACAAGCGTGGTTGTTGCGTGCGTTCTTTTCCCGTTCGCTTGTCTGCTTCTCTGCGCGAACTAAAAACTCCACCAAAAAGCTTAACCGGATTAAACCTTTTATGCAAACACAACACGTTCCAATATTTGCGCAGAAGAGGCAACAGTCCATTTTATGGGTAATGAAAAGGTCGGTCAATGGCGGTGACGTTTGCCGTTCGCTTGTCATTTTGTGTTGAAGTTTGAATTCAAGGTAAGTTTTGTGGATTTGACCTCAATTTTTCGAAACATCCCACCTCTCGTCTCTTTATGATGAATGGGTATCGCCACACCGTTTCAATGCACCACTAAACATAGCCCGATTGGTATGAACCTTGGCGAGAAACTTCATCCTAATATTGGTTCCAATTCTTAAATTAGAAACTCTACCGAATTCCACAAATTTCTCATTGTAAGAGAATCTCTAACACATAATGTAAAATAAATATTATGGGACACAAAGAGAGTAGACAAATGAAGGCCGAGCTACACGTTGCTTTTTAAAAAAATCGCAAAAATCATAATTTATGTTACAAAAAAATCTGAAAAAATCCTCAAGTAGCCAATAATGAAATATATAAAGTGCAAATTCCCAATGTAAAATTCTTTGAATTCTATGCTACACAAAGGTGACAAATGTGTGGATCTGAGTATAATAAATAATGCACATTTCAAAATTATAAAACTTGTCAGATTTTATCATTTTTGTATAGCCTAAAATACGAAGAATTGCGCATTAAGATTTTGCATGTCTATAGATTTCATCATTGACTACATCTAAGAATTTCTTTCAGATCTTTTTGAAACATTAAATATGATTTCTGAAATTTTAAACATAAAAAGCTACATGTAGCTTGGACTCCATTTGCAGCTTCCCGAAACACAAGATGATAAGGTGCTCCAGCAAATGTCATATCTCTATTTGAAGCTGCAAAATTTTATATCATGCTATTTTGTCTCCAAAGTGATGCAAATTTGCAACACCTTGGGGGCTGCAGCAATTTTTTTAGGGCACCAGGTGGCAGTGAGGATGCCCTCGAGCATATTTTGTTAGCACCACTTTTGCCAAAAGGCTGCTCCAACATCGGTGTTACACACAGAATACAGCTTTAATATATTTAGACCACCACTTTGTGTTTCAACGTGTGGTATATATGTAAAAAACAGCCATGATTTATTTTACGACACCACAATTACATCATCTTTTACAAAAGTAAATAAAAATTGGCGCCCAAAGAGCTATTTTTTGTGTTCTAAAATTATTTTTATGTGCTCTATTTTACATCACCTACTAGAGATGCTCCAAGTAATTATGAATAACTTCATCATTCCACCCTAGATTAAACCTGGAGTCTTATAATATGTGTACTTAACTGGATTAATTTGTGGTGACGAGTAACGACCCATCAACCTGTCATTTCAGAATCACGATGCCAAAATTCGACCGAGTCAACCTTTCTTTTTCAAATCACTATGCAAATCAGCAATGTTTAAAATTGTACTATTCTCTAGTTAAATTCTGGTTGAGAATTTATACGAAATGACTGAATGATCGCTTATAACATCTCCCGGTCGCGTCTCTCTAAGATTAAGATGCACATAAGCATTGCGAGGGGAGTACCCAACCACGCAGCCGTGGGGACTACTCCCTCTATAATATCAAGATCAATAACAAAGATAGAAATCATTGTGGCAAATACTTGGATAGAAATCACAATATTCTTACAATTGTCGCCAATTTTCAAGGAGATCTCTATTACAATGGTGATAGCTATGACTATGGAGGAGATTGGAGATGGAGTGGATGCACTATGGTGGTGGATCTCATTCGGTGTGGTGCAGATGGATCTGATGGATGACGGCTCTGTTTGGTGACGAATAGCTCTCCTTTTGTCGTCGGGTCCTTCACGAAACTTATAGTGTTTAACATCACGAAGGCTGCGGAACATGGTTCGGGCCGAGACGGTGCGGGCGGAGACCCACTATCGTGCCGATGCCGTTAAAAGTCCACAGGACAGCCTCTTCGAGCATAGTCAACTGCACAGCCTTCCTACGGCGCGATTTCCTTCTGCAATTTCATGTCCATTTGTCATTATGGCGTGAGATTTCCTGCATATCGTTCAAAAATAGAAGAGATTGCACATACTTTGCGTCATTAATTAGTCATTAGTGGCAAGTTGAGGGTAAGCTTAGTCAATTTCTTGACTAAGCTAAGGGTTCAAACGCGAAAAAGTAGCGTCTTTCGCAGCCATCATTGTCGTCGATGCCACTCGCCTTCCTAGAGGCCTACACCCCAGAATGCGGTAATCACACCACGCGCGAGCGCCACAAAGGCCACACCTATATTCTCCGGTGATCCTCGCCACAAGGGCCTAGGTCATGGTTCACTAGGAGATTGCCTTCGGCGGAAATCCAGGCTTTACAAAGGTTCGTGGCACGCTATCCACAACCCGGTGGAGACTCCTGGCGAGATCACCACACAGTCCTAGAATCCATCTCAGGGTGCCGACCTGGCAGAGTAACAGAGATCCTCACTTTCGCTTCCGCGTGCCAGCGTGGGAAAACTCAAACCGATGGACCAAGTGCAGAGACAAGAACTACCACTAGGATGCTGCAGGTCGTTATCTCTCACGTTCACAACGAAAGCTACAAAAGCTGTTGGGAGAATGGGATGTCTTGAAGTTCAACCTGAGGGCTTACGCCACGCTGGTATCATTACCAGACGTACTCGCGGCCACTGATGTGCTCCGTAATTTCTGCTTATTTACTGCCGTGAAGCCTGCATATGCTGTTCAAACATTGCCCATGGACAGCTCCTACCAATATAGATCAGTACAGACGTTGGTCCATGGCGGTTGTTATCAGTCAGAAACCACACGCATGGGGATCCATGCACTTTCAATCTCATTCCACTACGACGAGTGGGACGAGAAGGATGCGATGTGGGTGGCGGAGGAGGACATAGAGTGGATCCAGACATCACGCAGTCTGGCGGAACCGGAGCGTCAAGGAAATCTGCTCCCGCCTACGAGGCGACCCAAGGAGCTTCTCATCATCCAAACCGCTAGCGAGAAGGTGACTAGGCCCTCCGGGGCCATGCCGCGTGCGACAGCCCTACTGCTAGAGGGAACCAACGGCGGATTGTGATCGGTCGGCTGCTCACGAGCGCGGGCGGCAGACGAGAAACTGTCAACCTCGAATGCACCTCACCCTCGCGGAGGTACGCCGCCTACAAGTGCGCATTTCACGGTAGACGCCTGAAGCTGGCGCCGCCGTCATCGCCGCTTCCACGGAACTCGGTGGGCTATGGAGGCGGCGGCTGTTTTCACACCAACGGGCACTCGATGCACTCAGTCGAGCTGGCCCGAAAGTGAAGGGCTGACCTCGACGACATCTGCGGAGAAGCCGGAGAGGGAGGGGTTAGGCCTCTGCAACTGAGGGTTGAGATGGTGGGCGGGCTGGCTCACAGTCGCGATGAGGATGAGGGGGGACTAGCACGCGTTGAGGCTGGCCCCTCAATGCTAGATTAGGCTTAGTTAAGTTTAAGTTGCTAGGTACAACGTTATTCAACTTTGTTTGTATTATGCCAATGAATATCCTCCATCCATGTACGAAAAAGTTTTGTTCGAAAATTTACGTGTTTTTGACTACTGTTCAAACGCCCGATTCATGTCTAAACTGCCGAAAAAATGTCAGATAAGTTTCCTAGAAGTAGAACTGCCGGTGTAAATAAATTTAAAATTCTGTCCGAATACAAATGTTGGTTATAGGGGACGCTGTTGGATAGAAGCATAGAAGCGCCCTCACGCGGCCCGTTCGGCCGGCGCTCACCGCTGCGCATGAATCGGCGATATCTTACGCAGCCGCCATCTGGAGGACCGCGACCGAGGCTGAAAATCCAAGATCCCATGGCCCATTTCAGGTTGGAAATCCAGAGGCCACGAACGTGAAGTCATCAAGCTCCAGGAAGTCATCCAGAGCAGATCCGTTGGGCTCCTCTGCCCGCCCTGCCCTCCACCGGCTCCCCGCGCAGCGCCCTCCCCGTCTCCCTGTCCCCCCGCGCGGCAAGACGGTTCGGCGGCCAGCCGCCTTCGCCTGCCGCTGCTGCCGCTCGGACGCTTCCCCGGAAGGGACAACCACCCGGCGATGGTTCGCCTCGCTAGCCGCCGCCACCGCAGGTTCTCGATACGACGATGCCCTCTCTGTTATTCGGCAATTTCTTCCGGGTTCAGTGTTGTAAGTATGCGTGTTCTTGATGGTCTTGTGTTGCAGCCGTCGGGATTGGCGTCGCCGGAGGAGGGGAAGCCGGCGCCGTGTCGACCAGCAGGAGAGTTGTAAGAATCTGTGTGCTCGATCGTGTCATACTTCAGCTGTTCAGGTCTTAGCATCGGGCTGAGATTCTCTGCTGTTTGCTTGGTTCATTTGGGCAGTTCAGGAGCTCCAAGATTCCGGAGAGCGAGTTCACCACTCTGCCTAATGGCATCAAGTACGTTTCACTCTCTACTGATTTTGCCAGTGCTCATTTACGCCTAGGTCCTTTTCAGCTCTTTTGTTGTTCAGGTGTATAAGCTTGTATTTGGACCCAAAATCAGTAAGCTATACAGAATGTACAATGATCAGCGCATCAGGCCCATTACATGGTGCTTTGGTGGACCTGTAGCTACTAGCTTGATGCAGTGATACACTCACTACTGTCCTGCATCAGGCGTATAAGCAGTGTGTATAGGCGTAATGGATATAGTGCATTCCACTGATCGGCATGGCCAACTGATATTACACAATAAGATCAAATCTTCTGTTTGTCTTGAATTAGTGCATTCTACTGTACTTCCTTTGCCTGCTGTAACTTGTGAAAGTTTTAAGCAGGTACTACGACATCAAGGTCGGAGGTGGGGCTAAAGCTGTTAAGGGATCCGCGTGTAGCAGTATGTACCGCCACCATTATTTGTATTTGGTCAAGCTTAGCATTTCCAGAATCATTCTATGATGCAAGAATTTATTATCATTTGCATTTGCACCTGCACCTGCAATCACTATTGATGAGTAGAAATGAACAGGCAGAGGTCGCATCAGTTGGTAAATCTAAATTGAGCCGAGTTTCCGTTTATTTTTCTTGTATGTAAGTAGTTTAATTTATTTCTCTGACTTTATACTCGGAATTATCATATAAAAGGGGACATTCTTTTCAAGTGTGCCGTACCACAGTCCGTTTGTTGTGCTTTGTTAGTTTTTTTCTCAAACACGCATAGAAATGCATGTCATTTTTGTATTAGAAGAAGAATGCCAAGAAGGCGCAACGTTACAAAAGCCAAACCAGCAAAAAAATAACATAACACGAAAAGGCAAAATAGCAAAGACCAAAGTAGCTGTGGTTACTGGTTAGTGCTTTGCTAGTTTTTGTCATAGTAAGTTTGGTTGTTGTACAGTCTTGTAAGTTTGGCGTCTGCTCGGCATTCTTCTTCTAATACAAATGACAAATTTTGATGTGTGTTCGGGATTTTATTTTTGTTTTGACAAGACACATGGATAACTGACTGATGTGTTACCATAATAGTATTTAAGATAACAGATCAATTTCCCCTGCTGAAAATTGCAATGTTGACCTAAAGCAAGCCTAAAATTAAGTAAGAGTGTTCCATCCCAGTGATGGCATATGCTGACAATAAGCATCCACTTATACACTAGCAAGATGAATGTTCAGATGTTGCCATTTCTTTTCAGCTTCATTTTCTGAAGTATGGTGTTTAATGTGTATCTTAGTGTAGGTACATTACGTGGCCAAGTGGAAGGGCATAACATTCATGACAAGCAGGCAGGGTCTCGGTGTCACTGGTGGATCGGTAATGCCTTAGCATTTTTTGCTTCTTTCTATGTATGATTGTAAGACAAAAGTTTAATAAATATATATAACTGATTCATGAAATGGACTCATAAATTCCTCTCACCTTTTCCTCGTTCCAAAATAAGATCTCATTATCAAGCATGGTTCTTGACTCATACATGTAGAAATTTCTTGAAATTTTCCTGAAGTGATAATTATTTGAAGAGTGATTGTAGTTTCACATGTAGTTCTTCTGAAGTCACTCTCTTTAACTTGTCTAAATCTTCTGCAGCCGTATGGGTTTGATGTTGGCAATTCCGAAAGAGGCAATGTTCTAAAGGGATTGGACCTAGGGGTTGAGGGAATGAAAGTTGGTGGCCAAGTGAGTTATGACTATGATTTTCCTTTTGGTTTTGTTCTACAATCTTAATGAACAATTCTGCGACTTTGCAGAGATCTGAGATATGTGGATATCAGTTAAAATCATGATGTTCAGTGGTAGATAATTAAGTTATCCATCACCCACTGCTTCACAAACAAATAGTACTGGCGACTGTATTAGATATTTTTTCTTTAATTGATGATCATGAAATATTCTATGTTTCTGGCATCATTTCAAGAAGCAAATATTCATATGAGTTTGATTTCATCAAAAATACCAAATAACAATCATTTCTCAGTTCTGACTAATTCGTTGTCTTTAACGGCCAGTTTATACATGTGAGAGCATTTAGAGGCATGGACTCACATAACAATTCTGAGCCTGGCATGATTTCTTACATGTGGAAAACATTTTTGTTCTGCGATCTGACAATAGTGAAAATTTCAGAGGTTGATCATAGTTCCTCCTGAGCTTGCTTATGGAAAAAAAGGCGTTCAAGAAATTCCTCCTAATGCAACTATTGAGGTGAACTGTAATTTGTTTACATGCCATTTGCACCCATAGGCCATAATTATTCCATCATTCTTCGTCTTTTTGCCCGTGTTCACCTTTTTTTTTCTGCATCTCATCACTCAATGTTCTCTGTTGTTAACAGCTGGATGTTGAACTACTGTCAATCAAACAGAGTCCATTTGGGTAGGTGTAGTTCTTTAATATGCACGATTATCTTTTGTCTGGTCATCACTAACACAATCCAATCTGCTCTGCAGGAGTCCTGTGAAGATCGTTGAAGGATAAGTTGTGCAATTGTCTTCTTCGATTCCAGTATGCGATTATAATGCATTTTTCCGATGTAAACAGGAATGTATATACACATTTATCAAAAGAAGTCACAGTAATCAACCAAAATGTAAAGTGAAAGCGAAAAGGGGGCCCTAAAAGGAGTAAATATTCATCTTTTAAAGGAAGATGCTATATTTATTCCTGTAGACAAGCCTTGTCTGTGTATAATGAGTTGGTCTATGTTTCGGGTTACCTGCCTGGATACTCTTTCTTCGCACAATTTACTATTATTGCTTATATACAGTTATCTACCATACATTACATCTTCCTACAATATGTCTCATTTGTTATTGATTGTCGACAGCTACGTGATATGCACCAGTTTTAGTTTTCCATCATGCATGGATAACACCTTTTTGACTTCTAGGAAAGGTTTCCTAATGCCCAGTAGATAGAATGAGCTTGTCCAAATGTTCACACAAACTGGGGAACATTTGCATCTTGTGCATGCTAAGGTTCTGGCTTTCTTCTTTTAAGCAAGAAACACAATAATACTAATCTTGCCTTGCAAGGCAAAGATGAATTCTAAGTGGTTACAAACGTCAGCTGTTAATCTGTTAAATAATATCAGTTTGCATGGAAGAGGCAAACATTTGTGTGTCTTGGTCAAAGATGTTAGGCAAACAACTGTTGATGGGTTATAGAACTGAAGAAACTTAGCATAGTTTAGCCCTGAAGGCAAAGCAAGTCGGAACTTATGGGGTGGGGCACTACAAGATATAGTACTAAAGAGCTTGTCTCATGGAGACTGAAGGAATGACGAAATGTTCTAAATGGGAAGCAAGAAAGCAGAGGACATCAAGAATCTCCTTCTGAAGATAATAATTCCCTTGGCTTTTCCCATAGCTGGTTCTTTTATCTGTGGCCTCATAACAGAAAGAGCAAATAGTCACAGTGGCCCAGACTCATCTGGTAGCTCAATCCAATTGGATCCATCATCATCATACGATTCGAGTTCAACTCACGGGGAAGAGGAGGGAGCAGAAATGGAGTCTCTGGATCGCACCTCACGGAGGCTGGTGCAAGCCGAGATCCCCTGCAGCACCGGTAGGCTTATCAGCGGTGGACATGCAAGGCATGCTTCTCTTACTGAAGAAATCATGGTGGCACAAGCCACCGGGAGTTCTTCAGAAGTTTCAGTCAACAACCAGAAGTTCCAGGATGATCAGGGACCGGCTGCCGAAGAGGTCGAGAGCCTGAAGCGCGCTGTGTCAGCCCTCGAAGAGCGAGCAGCCGGTATCGAGTTGCGGTTCCACGACTACTGCGACATGAAGGAGCAAGAGTCGACATACCAGAAGATGCAGATCATGTGTCTGGGGATGAAGCTGGAGCTGATGGAGTCCCAGAACCAGCGGCTTGAAGCAGCCGCCACAGAGATCCGCGCAGCCGCTGAAGAGTTCGCCGTGATGCGGGCGAGTCTGGATGCGTTGCAGAACAAATTCAGGAAGATCACGAAGAAGAGCAAGCAAGAGTTCGAAGCCATCGATGGAAGGATCACGGCTCTGGATGCCCGGGAGGCAGAGATGACGACTAGGTGCCAAGGCTTTGAGCAACTCATGGAGGAGATGAAGCAGCTGGTTTTGCAGCTGCAGAAGGACAAAGGATCCAACAACGAGGTACGTATTGACAGTAGCAAATCATTTTCTTCTTCCTCGGCGTATCGATTATTTCCTTCCATATTTCTGATCGAGATTACCTCGTTCGTGCACGCCGCAGAACGTGGAGGTCATCGTGGAGAGGAGCATGCGGAAGCTATCGAGCAGCAAGGACCTCATGGACGGGCTGGAGATGCTCCGGGACCGGTGGGCTGCGGACATGGAGGAGTTGATCTACCTCGGCTGGATCACGGCGTGGCTGCAGCACGACCTCCTGCTCAGCGACGATGGGGAAGGCGGCAGCAAGGGCACGGTGGTGATCGGAGATGACAATGGCGACGACCCGACGGCGGCGCCGCAGCTCAAGAAGGGGGAGAAGGTGGTGGTGGCTGCGGCGCCGAGCAACGAGGTGGAGCTCTGCAAGACTTCTTCCAACGCGTCCTCGTGCGGCGCGGGGGAGGAGTCGTGCATGGCGTTGCCGGGCTGCAGGACGGGGATCGTACGGCCAAGATTGCTCCACAAGCTCCGAGGGTGGGCCAGGGGGAAGAGCCCGAGCAAGAGCAGGAGGCCGTTCAGGATCGAAGGGCCGGGCAGTCAGATGTAATAATAATCGAAACAATTCGTTCGTGCTGATAATTTGCTTGTGAACACTATAATAAGCATGTAAATGTTTGAGTCCAAATGCGTCGTTGAGAAATATGGTTAATACCCCCTCCGTATACAAGACCACGTACTCATATTTCAGTACTCCTTTACAAGTCTTTTATATATCCCCAAGTCGTTACTTTTAATAATATAAATGTATAATCATAAAATTTATTATTAGAATATACAACATCTTAAATTTCTAATGATATACCCTATCCGTCTCAAAAAAGCTTCTCAACTATTTGTAGATACAGATATACCTGTAACAAAAAAATATATCTATATACATCCGAATCCAGATAAAGTTGAAAAGCCTTTTGTGGAACGGAGGTAGTATCTTTTATAATATACATTGTACTTCCTCCTGGCCAAAATTAAGTGCGTATAAATTTTTCTAAAATCAAACAATATACAGTTTAACTAAATATATAGACAAAAATATCGGCTTCTAGAGTTCAAAATCAGTACCGTTAGATTCATCCTAATGTATACTTTATATGGTATATATTTGATATTTTAGATATAGATATAAATAATTTTACATAGTTTAACTTTAAAAAAATCTTATATAGTCCCTCCATTCATAAATAAGTGGACGTGCTAGATTCGAGTCACTATGCTATATCCGGAGACTTCGTCCCCGACCTTGCCCGGCTGATCTAGGCGTCTTGTTTTGCTCATGTCAGCCACTCAATGGGTGCAAGATCTTGGATGTCAAGGCGGCGACCTCGAAAGGTAGAATGCGTGGGCGTCTATGCCAAATGACGTGGCGGCTGTGGTGGCTTTGTTATTTGGTTATTTGGATGGAGAGGAGCATGCACCCAAAGATCATGGAGTTGACGGGCGCTTTGGCAATGACTTCTCCTAGATCGTGTTCTGTCGGCTAGGTTCTGGTATATTGGACGGTCTGAGTTATCAAGGATTTTTTGGGGAAAAAACTCAATATTTTGATGCCAACGACCGAGATGTAATGGCCGTGGTAACCCTTTTTGTGGTTAGCTTCGCCGCGCTACAACTTTTGGATGAAAACGCTTGACCGGTTTTAGCGATGGTGGGGCGCGCGTCTATGAGGAAGCAGGCCAAGGGGCTCTCTCTTGTCCTCCCCCAGTTGAGAGTCGTCTCGTGCTCTCCAGCTCCTCTCCCCTTCCTACCGGACGGCCTCCCCTAGTCCCCTGTATATTATAGTAGTAGTAGGTCTAGGGGTTGGTCCTCGTGCCAGTTTGGCGTTATGTCGTTGAGGTGGATTCATCTGGAACCGACGAGCTGTTCCAGGAGAGGTGTGCTGGAGGTGTTGTGGCTTGGAGAGCTCCTGGGGCTGAGGCGGTGATCTGCGACACTTCTCCGTCAACCTCTTCAATAAAGCTCGACCGCGGAGCTCGGGATCCATTCAATCTGCAGGCTCCTCTACTCCGTCCTTTTGGTCGAGAGGGGAGGCCGAGATCTACTGCTCGTGGTTCTATGGCTCGGCGGGGCGGTCTTGAGCATGCGGTGCACGCGAGTTGGAAGCTGAGTCATCCTTTGGAGTTCATCAACACCGGATGTTGTGCACCGGAGTTATCTGTGGCGATTGGAGTCGCTCCTTGCCAGGAAGTTTCGTTCTTCCACAGCCGTTCTTCCTCCTTAGAAGGATCTTCATCGACTCCATGGTGGAACCATAGCCGGCGTTTCCCCAAGTGGCATGTTCCCTGGTGGCGGTGCAGGTGCCCGGACCAGGAGCTTGCTCAGATGTGGCGGAGAGGACCGAGACCTGATTGCGATTTCAATTTTTGTCCTAGGGTTCCTGCTTGTAAAACTTGATGCCTTATCTTTCATTACCTTATTAGTTAGGGGTCTCAATGTAACTTTGTATCTGCCGTGTGACTAATACAGCTTCCAGGCCCTTCATGGCATTACCCGTTCAAAAAAATAAAGACTAATACAGCTTCCAGACCGTTCATAGCCTTACCCGTTCAAAAAAAAAGAGATGGGAGTAGACTTGTATTGCATATGAACCTGAGAACTTGAATTGCTAATGTTGCATGTTCATTTCAAGCTGGTCTGTGTTTTTTGGGGGTAAAAATAGAACTTTATTGTGAAGTAGGAACTTTATTGTGAAGCTCCTCAATGACAACATCAAGGACTCAACTGGACCAAACGATAGTTCTCTCCTCTGCTCTCGCAAGATTTCCGAGACAGTGACTAATCCTAACCTCTAAACGATCTACTTTTACAAACTTTCACAATCTATCTTGATTAGATAAAAGCCTAATATCAAAAATAATGCTTACAAACGGTGAGCGATCTAGTGACTTCTCAGAAGCAACACGAATGACCTAGGAGCAATCCGACTCCACTATGATAGGTAAGAGACTATGTTCCAAGGCTAGCTCCAAGCCTTCCTTACAAGCCAACAGTTCTACTTCAACAGCTTCAACACAACGTGACAACAAACGACATGCAAAAACAATGATATTCCCATCGGCACCTCTAAGCACCATGCCACGTCCTACCGTGTCTTCATCCAATTTAAATGAGCCATCAATAGTTAATTTAACCCATCCATCACGGGTTTCAATCAGATTTTACCAAGTGGTTTCATGGGCTGCTCAGGTCGAACTACTGAGACGGCATTGACAATCAGTTGTTTGCTCATTATAATCGTTTCCGTGGGTTCATCCGAATTTCTTGGGATCTTTAGAGAAACTTCTTAGGATCTTTAGAGAAACCTTTTGAAAGACTCAACTGATGGCGGGAGCTTTTCATGTGTTACTTCATTACGATTGTGCCAGGCACGCCAAGCTACCAGAACAGAACAATCATCTGCTTAGGTACAAAGGTTAGTAGCGATCTAAACCAAATTGAAGAAGAGAGCTGCATATTTTTATTTGGTGAAAGGTTCTAGACATTCTCATATTTCGCCAAATACCGAACGCATAGAAACAGTGATACAAGGCATGAGCACCATCTTCTTTCTCCATCCCACAAATGTTAGTCTGTTGGCTTGCAAAAGTTCTCCATCTCCTGTATCGTACAATTATAGTCTACGCATATTTGTGCTAATTAGTCTACACTCATTGACTCACTTGCCGACGGTTTAAGTCAAGCATTCCATACGCTGATTAGTCAGTACTCTGAGCAATTTAAGTCTTAGGAAATGCAGCTAACAGATACGTTTAGTGTCTAAAATAAAATATATCATCAAAAATACTTTCAAAAGACAAAGGTATATTAGATAATTATCCGCTAAAATACACCGATGTAGGATTATAGTATATCGCGCTAACTAGAGCAAGCCGTTTCTCGGAGCCACGAGATAGCCATGGAAACAGCCGCGCGGCAGCACGCTAGCATGCATGCATGCAGAAGAGCAGAAGCATTGAAACCGTTGATCGCTCTGCTTCGTAACTAGCGATCGACACCGACGCGAGGCGTACAGTTGTAGTATAGCAGTAAACACGAGGCGGCTGAGCGACGTGTCGCGCCTCGTCGTGGCTGTGCCGCCACGCGGCTAGTTCTGTCCGAGTCACCGGCTCATCACCGCTCACCAGCAGCCGGCCGACGCTTGGCTTTGTCTCTTGCGTTGCATGGGCTCCTGTATCTCCTCGCGTGGATCCGACACGGAGCCCGTCTCCTCTCCATGATCCCGCCTCAGGATCGATGCGTCGTGGCCAACGGCGTGTTTCTCACGCTGCGGCCCCTCGTTTAATTAACACCCGCACTCGCAGTTCTAAACTCGATCTTTTTTTTTCTGAGGGGGCTCGTGTTCTTCCCGCCGTATGACGTAAAAGTTTTATCTTAACTCAGTTTTCTCTCTCCGACTACCCACAAGCAGTGGCGGACTCAGGATTTTCTCAAAGGGTATACTGCACCGAAAGTTTTACATCTTATTTGCAAGACTTTTTTCTCCAAATAAAAATATCAAATGATGATTATAAATATGACAAATAATGAAATAAAATACATTTTTGAATTATAATCAACATGTGAAGTGTATGATATATTAACCATCGATGGGCAGCTCTAATATTAAACTAACTCTCGCCGTTGTGAGCGATCTTAAATTTTCAAAGTACTCGATCACAGGATAATCATTTCGGCAACAATTAAAATATAATTAAATTGTAGTAAAAAAACAGTAATATATGTAAAACAGATATTACAAAAAGCTAAAATGCAAAATATAAAAAATATTACTACCAAAAATATTTATCAGCTGACTAAATTATGAGAGATAATGCTAGTATCATAGGTAGATACCGTATCATAGCACATACTACTAGAAAATTTTAGTGTCAAATAAATCTTGTACATATATTTGCATTGAGATTCTATAAATCAATTAATACAAGGGTACTATAATACTAGTTATATGATATTATGCATTGTGACTAGTCTCTCACCTGAAATATGTTCTACTACTTCTTATGTCTTGGTTCATAGAGCTTGCGCATATGCCTAGATCGTAAATTTAAACATAATGATACAAGATATATATTATAAAATGTATAATATTAGAAAACTCATATGTTTAACATTTTAGTGACATAATTTTTATGTGATATAAGTGATATTATGTTATCCAAACTAATAACCTAGTACCTCTGTATTAGAATATAGCACATCTTTGTAAACTATATTAGCCTATCAAAATATTTTATATTTTATAACGGACCGGGAGTGGTGTTTTGGCACATGGAAGTATATGCTTCCTATATTTTGAAATCCAACTTACACATATTTTAAAATGTCAAAAAGGTTAAAATAAAAAAATTCTCGTACATCTTCACCTCCTACACACCCACAAAATCGTTTCATGAAAAAAAATCGACTTGGCGTGTGACATGTGTAAAAAAATAGAATTTGGTGCTAAAAATAAGGTTTTTCACAAAAAGATTCTATTTTTTTTACATATACCAAAAATAATATTGATTTTTCATAAAACTTGACGAATATACATATATTGTGGGATATACATGTAGAATGTTTTGCCAAAAAAAAATTAACACTTTGAAAAATGTTTTTTCGGTAGAAGGAGCATATGCACCCTGATTGCTGAATTGAATTTCCGAGGTAACATTGTACTAACATTGTTAAGAAACTGACGTCTCTGTGCTGTATATGGCCTTGTCCTATTTGCTGTACTTGTATATACTCCAAGATCTCCCTTTTATTGTGTCTGAAATACATACAAAATATTATATATAATGGTGTGCAAAACACCGGAATTCATCAATGTTGTAGCATTAGCCACGTTTATTATTACGATCATGGTATCTTATTGCAAGATATGGTACAAGATATGGTACGTATTGATGTCACACCATACTATATCTCGACGCCGTATTGACAGTTTCCTAAGCTTGAGATACTTCCAGATATACATAAGCGTAAATCCGTGTGGCGTTCATACTATGCAAAATGGGAGAACGAAGGAACGTGACTCGAAAATCCACACATTGACCAGGCTGTGCCGGGGTATAATACTGGCTTCACTGAATCCTGTGAGCCGCACACTCCGTATAATTCTTTCCTTTGTCAGCGAACGCAGACTCGCACACACATCCTTTTCTTCTTCTCCGTGGCAAGCATCGGAAGAGCCTAGCTTTCCACCCTCTCGATCACCAAGGCGTCCTGATTGTTTAAGCTTGGTGCCATCGCAATCCGGCTCCAAGTCCAATAGGAGAGCTATCTTGCCATGGTCGCGCGGCATCCTTTCCTTGCCACCGAAGCAGACAGGAGGTAGCCGGCCATGAGAGCGACCATGCCGTGCTTGCATGGGCATGGGCATGGCGGCAAGGCCGTCTGTGCTGTGGCCGGTTGCCTTGCGTTCGTGACCTTCCTGGTGGTCGCCTTGGATCCCAGGACTCGATCTTCGTCCTGGTTCCTCTCTTCCTCTTCCTCTTCTTCTCCCGGCGTTTTCTCCCCGTTGCTGCCAACTGCGAGGGGCAGCAATGGTGGCAGCGGCGCCAGCGGTGGCCCTCTGTTGGCCACCTCTAGTGACGGCGCTGGCGGCGATTCGGGTGGCAAGAACAGCACCGGCAAGGAGGTGCTGTTCACCGGTGGCGGTGGCCGTGACCCGCTGGTGGCGTCCTTCGCCAACGCTGACTCTGGTTACGTCGACGACCAGCCGCCTCACGTCTCCGTCGCGCCGGCTCCTTCTCCGGCTCCGGTAAGAATGTTCTCCAGCTTGTCCTCTCGATCTCGTCGAAAATACATTAAATCAATTCCATTTTAGTTTTCCTTCAATTGTTTCCAGTTACTTCTGCTCTGTAAGTGTGAAACGGAATTAGTTTCAGTAGTTTCCGTATGGATTCTGCTGGCATCGGAGACGCGTGCATCGGTGCGCGCGACGCAACCTCTCTCGCGCGCACAGAAATTTCGTGATTTTCTTTTTTTGACAACCCCCCAAAAAAAGAAAGGTGTGAACAAAAGTTAATTACCTTTACGTAAAAATTGTACCCCTATTAAATTTCTCCGTGTAGAAATAGCAATAGTTAAGAATTTGCTGATAGGGTTGCCATATCCGAAATGTGGACATATGCCGATTTTGGTTTATCTTTGTATCCTTCTTATCTGGTAATCCTTGGTTTCGAACGACAATAATTGCTTTCTATTCCTGCCAGAAATGAACTGGCACGTATAAAATTCACATCAATAGTTTCCTAAAAGAACCACATCAATAGTTTTGTTCATGGATCAGATGGCGTATACACTAGAGAAAAAGATATATTCCTCTCTCTTTCTAGCTATCGAGACCAAAAAAACATGCGAGATGCTCTTGTCTTGGTGCTAACAGGTTCAAGTCACACGGAAAGACATATTCGTCCCTTCCTTGAACTTGACATGAGGGCACAACGTTCTGGATCATTGCTGTATACGTGTATAATATGCATCCAGGATTGTACAGGACCACACAAGTAGGGATTTGGACGGTTTGATCCAAATCGGCCGGCACTGGCTCTACTATGTTTTTTGGGCTGCACAAAGCTTACAGCAAAATGAAATTGCTTGCCAAAATCCTTAACAACGTTTGTGTCACACGGTTTGTTGGATAAAACCTTTCTGAATAACCTTACACACAAGAATACATGTTTCATGTTTGTTCTGCACAAGAATGATCAGTGTTATTTGCCAATGACCATTGCTCTTGAGAGCATCATCCGATCACATGTGCGATCTAATTCCTAGGAACGCACTATTCGTCCATAAGTATTCAACCAGTTGTCACTGTGCTATATATATGGGCCCAAAATTACGTATCAGAAACTGTTGCTAACTAAATCTGTTTGGATCAAACAGTTGCCTCGTTTGTTCAGTCTGCACTTAAAAAGTGGAAACTTTGCATTGATCCATATGCCTGTTCTGTTTATGTATGATTTAGAACTGGCAATAGGTTTTGAGTATTCAGAAAGTAAAGTTTACATCCTTCGCTTTGTTTGTATGGAGCATGATTTAATCGAATCTACTAATATTCTAAAACGTTTTGAACTGGTTAATACACGTATGATGAGTTGCTCAGATGTCATTTTGTGTATGACAGGAAAGTGGATTTGACGATGATGCAAGGCCGGACGGCGTGATTGAAGTAGTGCCAGTAATACAACAGAGGAGGAGGAATGTGAAATTAGAGAGGTTAGAACTCGGTCTCGCAAAAGCTCGTTCAGTGATAAGGGAAGCCATTCGAAACAAGGACAACAGGCCTCCGTTAACAGACAAAGACTATGTGCCGGTTGGACCGGTGTATAGGAATGCCTATGCGTTTCACAGGTACTCTAATTCCTTTTGCCCCTCATGAACATTTTACCATCAGGGATCGAAATGGATGACGAATAGTATCGAGAAAGATGTCTGACTACATTTTATTCAGTAATGGCACACAGTCTCGGTGCCACCGAATCTGATCTCTGTTTGCTCATTTCGGTAGGAGCTACTTGGAGATGGAAAAGCTGTTCAAGATCTATGTCTACGAAGAAGGCGAGCCACCGGTGTTCCACGACGGGCCGTGCCGCAGCATATACTCGACAGAGGGCAGATTCATATACGCGATGGAGATGGAAAACCGGATGCGCACGACGGATCCTGAGCTTGCTCATGTTTTCTTCCTTCCGTTCAGTGTTGTCAAGATGGTGAAGATGATCTATGAGCCCAACTCGCACGACATGAGCCCGCTGCGACGGACCGTCTTTGACTACATCGATGTGTTGTCGACCAAGTACCCGTACTGGAACCGGAGCGTCGGAGCGGATCACTTCATGCTCTCCTGCCACGACTGGGTAAGCAAACATGTACTGTAGCATTTCCGGAGGTTGTTGAACATGATGGGGGGCATGGTTTTGGCCAATCTTGCAAATACTCATCTCTGTTAATTGGGTACATCAGTGGCTGTCAGTTTGAAGGGGTATTAACATAGGAAATATTCAGTAAAAGATGGACTCTGATGGCGGATGGTTCTGTTCTGTGACAGGGGCCGTATGTGTCGTCGGCGGACGGCCACCTCTTCTCCAACTCCATCCGGGTGTTGTGCAACGCCAACACGTCGGAAGGCTTCAATCCTTCCAAGGACGTCTCTTTGCCGGAGATCAACCTCCGGAGCGACGTCATCGACAAGCATGTCGTTGGCGGCCCGTCGGCGTCGCAGCGCCCCATCCTGGCATTCTTCGCGGGCGGCGACCACGGCCCCGTCAGGCCGGTGCTCCTGGAGCACTGGAAGGGCAAGGACGACGACGTGCGGGTGAGCGAGTACCTGCCTCAGGGCGTGTCGTACATCGACGTGATGCGGCAGAGCAAGTTCTGCCTCTGCCCCAGCGGGTACGAGGTGGCCAGCCCCAGGGTGGTGGAGGCCATCTACCTGGAGTGCGTGCCGGTGGTCATCGGCGACGACTACGTGCTGCCTTTCAGCGACGTGCTCAACTGGTCGGCGTTCTCCGTGCGGGTGTCCGTGCCGGACATACCGAACCTTAAGAGGATCCTCGCCGGCGTGTCGCCCCGGCAGTACATCCGGATGAAGCGGCGGGTGAGGATCGTGCGCCGCCACTTCATGGTGAACGGCCCGCCGCAGCGCTTCGACGTGTTCCACATGATCCTGCACTCCATCTGGCTCAGGAGGCTCAACATCAGGCTCCACGGAGAGGACTGAAATTAAATCTGAAATAGGAGTATTCTTTTTTTTTTTGGAAGCTTGATGAAAAGTTCAGTTCATAGATTCTGACAGGCGGTTGGCATTGGGAAATTGGCGTGGGCCGTAGAGTTTGTTTCAGTCTTCAGTGCCATGTGTATACAGCGCATGTTGGAGAGTTTTTGGGCGTGTGGGAAGATATATGTGCAAATTCCCTTCAACATAGATTTCTTAAGGTCTCGAATCATACTGTTTTTCTTCCCATTTGTTGCAGAGTTTGTTTTGTGCTTGTTAATGGTGGTCTTCACTTGTTTGGAACGATTGATTTTCACCTGCGCATGCAAGGAAATGGCAACAACAAAACAACTTTGATCTCCACTTCTTGCATCTAGTACACATGCGCATGCATATTCGCCCAGCGCCTGATTCGCGTAATTGATCCCGCATTTCCACTCGGGGTACATGTAGATCTTGAATGTATCTACATATAATACATGGATATGTTGTAATTTTGTTTTTAATAATTAAATAATATATTTTAGTGTTAACTAGCAAGATGGCCCTCGCAAATGCGAGGGCATCATCTTTTTGTTTTTAAGTGGTTGAAGAACATTTTTTTGTTTTATGAATGTTCATATTATGCGTGATACATAATAATGTTGTTCTATGACAATCATGGATATTGCGGTAAAGAAAATTTCTCGTGTGCGATTATCATTTTTTAGTTCATTCAAATATGTAAACATCATGTTGTCATTTCTTAGACATCATAGTTATTTGGTCCGAAAACTATATACTTTCATAAGTGTTTCTTCCTTGCGCAACTACATGCCTAATAATGAACCACTAATCCTCCACCTCCATACACAAATCTCATTAATCAGTCTCTCCTTTTTACTTGGATAACCCTGTCATGTCATATAAACTTAGAATTTAGAACAAATTTAGTTGATCAATTTCTTGTTCTATAATCCTTAAGTTTCAGCATGTACAGCTCCTCGCAAGTATAGGTTGCAAGGTTGTGAGTAGACCAACCAATTAATTTTAACTTACTCTTCCTGGTTATATATTATATCATGTTGATCTGCTTTCAATTTTTTTTCATGGTTAATCAGTTTTGTAGTTTTTTAATGGGCAATCAGTTTTGGAGTTTGTCTCCTACACATATGAATTAATTCTGGAATTTTCCCATCACCGGATCAGTTTTTGTGTTTTTGCTTTGAAGGGACATCAGCTTTTGAGTTAGCTTCATGTACGTTCTTACTCATCATCTCGTTGATGAAACTTTTCTTTCGACGACCAATGATCTTTTGAGTTCTTTATGAAGAAGGATGAGCTTTTTTTAAACACACGTATAGAATGAGCTTTTGAGTTAGCTTTTTTTTACTCATTCACGGCACTTGTTCATCTATATTTTGGCACTTGTTCATCTATATTTTGGCGAATCAAGCAGGGAATAAATCCCATATAGAAAAATCCCAGAACATGAATAGCTGATCAGTCTATTAAGAAAGAAAGATACACCAGCTGTCTGATTCGGTTTGTAAAATAATTGTAGAGACCAGCTAGCTTGCCTAAGTCTGTACGCACAAAAAAAAAGTGCTCAGCTATTTGGCATATCTTACTATCTCGTAACATCATGTAAATTATATTGGACAGTTACTTACTTATCTCATATCATTATCTAGATCATGTACCCACTCCCTCTCGAAAAGAATATCAAAAATTTATCAAAACTTAGATGTATCTATAGACTATTTCGTCTATAGATATATCTGATTTTAGATAAATCTGCGGTATATTTTTGAGACAGATTGAGTACGCATCTACTACTTATCTCATATCATTATCTAAATCATGTACCCACTTCCTTCCAAAAAGATGTGAAAATTTTATTGAAACTTAGACGTATCTAGATACTATTTTATCTATAGATACATCTAAATTTAAACAAATCTATGACATATTTTTGAGGCAGTTAATCACTAACATTTATCTTATTTCGTCTTTTTACTACAAGTTCGTCTACGTGTATGGCCGATAGTCTAGCACACACGTCATTTTTTCTTCCTGTGGTCTAGTCCATTTATCCTAGATTCCTATTTTCTTTCTTGGATTTGAACTTCTCCTAGTAAACAACGTTGTTAGTTGGTCCATGTCTTAGGACGCTCAAAGATAAGTTAAACGAAGCTGTACAAATTAGTTACGCTGAGTTTTTCTCCTAGACGTGTTGGACATATTTTTTTATTATAAAATAAAAGATAATAGATGTGTCAAACGTGGTCACCCAGTTACGTTAATATTAGCCTTTTATTAAATCATAGCCGTAAATTTTAGATCTAACAGCTAAAATAATTCTGATGATGTGGATTAACGTGGTGTCTCTATTTTAAACTTCCGTATTGTGCTTTTAGTATATAAATAGATACTAAAGATCACCTGATAAATATATCCATGCATAATGTAATCCGTTGTATCGGAGGTATTTATGTCAACATCAGTGGATCTCCCAATTCACCGGTTGTCAACCCGAAGGTCCAACTCCCAAGCTGAGCAAGCAGAAGGCGTCGAGCTAGCCAAGGCATGTAGCGAGCTTGATGAGCTTACAAAGGGGATGGACCCTTCATTCAGCCAAGGGAGTCCGCGCTGGTGTTGGGCAGGTTCAGACAAGAACTTGCTCCTGATGCGGAGACCTCGCTATGAACAGAGGGATTTAGATATAGCTACTCCTAAGACAAGTAAAATGAGACAAAATTAGGGTTTGATAGTTTTCTTCGATAGCCCCGTCTTTCCCATACACACGGGACTTATAGTCTGGTACAACCATTCTTACAGCAGAGACAAGAGAGGACGGTGAAAAGTAAAACTGGAACGGTAACAACACTCGACTGACTAACAGTAGCCGTTGATCCTCCAGATCCTCTGTTAGCCGTCTGATCGACACAAACCATTTAGGTGAGTTAACTGAATTGAGATACAGTTGGTGTGCAGAAGTGTAGGTTCTGACAATACCCCCTCCTGGAGAGCAAACTTGCCCTCAAGTTGCAGTGTTGCTGTTAGGAAATCAAGACTTGATTGTACTTGAGTAAAAGGCAGGAAAAACTCTCTTGATAAAATTCGCATCCCCCCATGATGCATCAGGAAGGTTCTGCCACTCCACTAGCCACTATGTAACGAGTATCTTGTTCCTCGGTGAGGATATTGTTTCCAAAACTTGCAGTGGCTCAGTCCTGATCTTGCCATCGTCTCCGACGAGCGGAAGGCCTTGTTCAGGAACCGCATGACTGCCAAGGTGTTTTTTTAGTTGGCTTACATGGAAGACGGGATGGATGCTAACACCATCAACAAGAAACAACTTGTATGCTAGTGTACCGATTTTCGTCAGCACATGGAATGGCCCGTAGTACTTACTTGTTAGCTTGATTGACTGACGAATGCCGAAGGAAATCATTCTGTAAGGTTGCATTCGAAGATAAACTATATCACCAATTTCAAATGATCTTTCTGTGTGTTTGGCGTCGGCATATTTCTTCATTCTTACTTGAGCTTGTGTGAGGTTTCCCTTGAGGCGTGTAAGCATTTCTTGCTTTTCCCTTAATAAGTCCTTGGTGTTAGTATCTGTAGGTCCAGGGATAGATACCTCACCAGTCATTGGAGGAGCATAGCCATAAAGAGCTTGAAATGGCAACACCTTCAAGGCTGTATGATAGGTTGTATTGTACCACCACTCTGCGAGTGGGATCCATGCTATCCATTTATGTGAATATGTCTCCAGACATTGGTTAACACGTTTAGATTGACCATCAGTTTATGGATGATACGTTGTACTAAGCTTGAGCTTGACATTAAGGGATTTGAAGACCTGTTGCCACATGGCACTGGTGAATATGGGATCCCTATCTGTCACAAAATGCTGATGGGAGGGCCGTGCAGCTTGAAGACATTCTCCACGAATGCTTTAGTAACTGGATGAGTGGAGTATGGATGAGGTAGAGGTCTAAAGTGGGAGTATTTGGTCATTCTATCCACCACTACCAGTATCACCTCTTTTCCCTGTGATTTTGGTAGTCCTTCAATGAAATCCATGGTGAGGTGTTGAAATGCCATGGCAGGTGGGTCTAAGGGTTTTAGGAGGCCTAGGTATTGACAATGCTCGGCTTTGGTGCGCTAGCAGATGACACACTCTAAGACAAACTTTTGCATATTATTTTTGAGTCACGACCAGTAGAATATCCGTTTGATGCGCTGATAACTTACCACCATGCCGGAGTGGCCTCCAATAGCAGAGGCATGTAGGGATTCCATCAATTGGTGCTGCAGGTTTTTATCTAGACCAATGTAGATGCGCCCTTTATGTCGCAGAACACCAGCTTGTAGAGTGTAGTGAGGTTCAGAGGCTGGTTGTACTGTGATTTTTTGGAGGAGTTCCTGGCAGTGAGGGTCACCAACATAATTTTGCTCCACCGAGTCAACCCAAGATGGTGTGATGGCTATTGTTTCCATTTTCTGACATGGTTTCCTGCTCAGAGCATCTGCAGCTTTGTTTTCTTTTCCTTTCATGTACTCTATTGTATAAGTGAATTACAAAAGTTTAAGCAATAGCTTGTGTTGGATCCCTTAAGCAACTTTCTGATCAGTAAGGAATTTGAGGCTCTGCTTGATCAGTTTTTATTTTAAGCTCCGTGCCTAAGAAATAGTGCCGCCATCTCTTCAATGATTCCAAAATGGCCAGGGCTTCCTTGTCGCATGTAGACATTGTAGCTGCTTTACTTCGCAAGGTCTTGCTGAAATAAGCAATCGGCTTGCCCTACTGCATGAGTACTGCTCCCAAACCCGTGCCGCTAGCATCAGTTTCCAATGTAAAGGGTAGTTGGAAGTTAGGTAAGGCCATGACTGGAGCAGTGACCAAACTTGTCTTGAGCTATTCAAATGCAACGGACCGTGTGGTTGTCCATTTTAAGGAATCTTTCTTGAGGAGGTCATGCAAGGGACAACAAATAAGTCCATAATCTTTGACGAATCTGCAGTAATAGCCTGGTAACCTGAGGAATCCTCTCAACTGTGTTATGCTGGTTGGAAAAGGCCAAGCCTTGACTGCTTCAATCTTTTTTGGATCCGTTACAACACCTTGTTCAGAAATCACATGCCCCAAGTATTCCACTTGTTTAGTGGCAAAGACACACTTGTTGAGCTTGGCAAAGAGGTTATGTGCTCTAAGCTTGGTCAGTACCACTTTTAAGTGTTCCAAGTGTTCCTCTTTTGTTTTTCTATATACCAGAATGTCGTCAAAGAAGACCAACAGAAATTTGTGAAGATATCCAACAAACACATTGTTCACGAGGGATTGAAATGTCGTTGGGGCGTTAGTCAATCCGAAGGGCATAACTAGGTACTCAAAATGTCCAAAGTATGTCCTGAAAGCTGTTTTATGAATGTCTTCTAGCCTTATCCTTATTTGATGATATCCTGATCGAAGATCCAGTTTACTGAGGAAAGAAGCCCCATTGAGTTCATCCAATAAGTCCTCTAGTACTGGAATGGGGAATTTATCTTTAATTGTTTGTGAGTTGAGCTTTCTATAGTCTATGTACAATCGCTAGGTACCATTCTTCTTTCTGACTAGTATGGCTAGGGAGGCATAAGAGCTGTTGCTCTGACGGATCACCGAATTTGCCAACAATTCTTTAATTTGATTTTCCATCTCATCTTTCTGCCTATGTGGGATTCTATATGGTCTTATCCGAGGAGATTCTAATCCTTGTTTCAGAGGGATTGTGTGATCATTTGCTCTTTCTGGGGGAAGCCCTTGGGGTTCTTCAAAGATATCCGCAAACTCTGCTAGGAGTGCTTGAATTTCATCGTCTTCAGTTTGTTTAGTAGATGGTGTGCTAGCTGATAAAGGGAAGAGATAGTATCCAGTTGCTCCTTTATTCAACTCTTTCTCAAGTTGATCGATAGACATGAGATGCACTCCTCTTTTTAGAGAGTTATCCTTCAAGAAGAATTTCCTTTTCCCTTCGATTATGATCTTCACCTTTCTGGTATCATAGTCAAATGTGACAGGACTATGTGTTAACATCCAATCACCACCAAGCACTAGATCATATCCTTTGAGATGTAGTACTTTAAAAGAATTGTGAAATGTTTATCCTTGGATAGTATAGTCTAGGGATTGCACATGAGCTCCAGTTTGTAGTGTTCCACCCCTGCCACATGCGCAATTTCTAAGTTGTTGTTGATTGTAGTGCACTGAATCTTGGTGGAGAACTTGAGGTCGATGAAAGTATGTGTGCTGCCAGTGTCCAAGAGTGTTATGCCTTGCTTGCCTCCAGTGTTCACCATAATTATGAATGTGTTACTGGATACATTTCCTCTTTCTACTTGTATGGATATTTGCATGAATTGAGGTTCTTCTGTGTTATCAAGAGGTGGTGGTGCCTTGTCAACAGATTCTTCTTCTTCCCGTTGATCATCATCTGATCGTTCGGTTTCCTCAGATGTCATGAGGTTTAGCTTCTTGTACTGCTGGCAACGGTGTCCAAAAAACCATTTTTGGCCCTAGTATCTGCATGAGCGAGGCTCATTGGTTTTGCCCTCAGCTTTTGTTGGTGGTTTATCTAGATCCTTTCTTGTTACTGGGGTCTCAGTATCTTGCTTGGTTTTTAAGAATGGATGCGAGTTGTAGCTAGATTCTGAGTACTGGTTCGAGGACATCAGCTTCGTGTGACTCAAAGCAGCCGCATTAACACTTTGCTCCATATTCCTGGCATGTTCTACTGCCCGATATAAGGTTTTTGGTTCAAAAGACTTGAGATGATGTCGAATCTCGGTCTTGAATTCATTGATGTAACATTTGATGTAGTATGGTTCTTTTACATCAGGGTTTTCCTTTCTGTAATTAGCCATCTTTTCTTCAAAACTGTCTGTATATTCTGAGATAGTGTTGGTGCCTTGCTTGATGGTATTGAAGTCATCCACGACATCTGGTGAATGCAAAGCGAGCAATGAGAGCATCACAAAATTGATTCCAGTTCAAGTTTTCCTCAAGCACCCCAGAATTGCGTAACCAGGTATCAACTCTTCCCGTGATATACATATGAGCATATATAGTCAAATTTGGCATCCTCTGGAACATAGACCATATCAAAATACTTCTTTGTCATCCAAAGCCATTCTTGAGGATTAGTGCCATCAAATCTAGGAAAATCCATTTTTGGAGCTTTTCCAATGGATATGTAGAATTGTGTATCTCTATAAAATCCTTGATTGTTATGCTCTCTATTGTTGGGTCCCCTATCATGATGCTAGTGCTCTCGGTTTGGGTTCCCCTGATTCCTGTTTGTGGCATGGTTGGGATTGTAGTGGTTGGTGTGGTGATGTTTGGGTTGTAGATGGGTGGGTTTTGTTGGTAGTATGGGTTTGGGTTGTATGGAATAGGGTTGGGTTGGTTGTATGGTGGGAGGTGGAGTAAATAGGCATATTTGGTTGTGGGTTGTAGTTTGGTTGTGGTTGGTATGTGGAGGAAGGATATGGTTGTGGTTCTTGATAGGAGAATTGGGTGTGATAGTATTGGGTTTCGTAGTATGCCTGCCGATACTCATGTGATGCATATGCATGCTCCTGGTACCCTTGAGACTGTGGATCATACCTTGATAGGTCATGAGGATCAGCATCAGGCTCTGGTTGCTCGTGGTATGTTGCAGACGTGCCATTCTTCCTGCACGAGTGAGGAGGGCCTTCATGCCAAATGTATTCATCTTTTTTCACCAGAAGAGGAAGGCTGTTGCTTTGGTGGTTCTGTTTCCTTCCCCGCAGGTTGCTTTTCCAGACCAGCAGTGAGAAGAGCTTCTAGCCGAGACTGAGAGTTCTTCCATCTGAGTCTGCACCCCATCGACCTTACCACCGATTTCTTCTGCGCGATTATTGACGCTCTCTAGGTCCAACCTGAGCGCCTCAATTTCCTGTGCAGTTGCTTCCGGAACCTTGGACTTAGTCATTTCGTCGAACGCCTTGCGCGCACTCCACCACCGCCGTCTACCGCCGCCAGCACCCGCCTCCAAGACGCACAAATCAAGAGTAGGACCGGGATTTGACCGCCGGGGGAGATGATCCCCAGTAACCGCGCTGCTTCGCTCGATTTGCGCCCGAACTGTGCCGCCTCCCAGTCGCCACCGTCGACCACGTCGTAGAGGATGTCACCACACCCGCGCCACCGTCGACTACACCCCACCACCTCGAAAAGGAAGAGGAGGGAGGGCCCTTTTACGAGAGATCCCAACCGCCCTCGTCGCCCAATTCGATTCTTCGCCGTAGATCCCGCGCCACCGCGCTCTGCCCGATTGGAAAAAAAAAATCGGCCAAGGAAGGCCTTGCTCTGATACTAGTTTGTCAGATCATGATAACCCACAAGTATAGGGGATCGCAACAGTCTTCGAGGGAAGTAAAACCCAAATTTATTGATTCGACACAAGGGGAGGTAAAGAATACTTATAAGCCTTAACAACTGAGTTGTCAATTCAGCTGCACCTGGAAAAGCACTAGTAACAGGGGTGATGTGAAAGTAGCGATGATATGAGAGCAATAGTAACAAGATAACACGACAGCGAGTAATAGTAATATGAGAGCAATGGCACCGGAAAATAGTTGATACTACTTCCAATGACATGTAGAACGAGTATATGATGATGAAAGATGGACCGGGGTTCCCGACTATCTACACTAGTGGTAACTCTCCAATAACAAGTGTTGGGTGAACAAATTATAGTTGGGCAATTAATAGGATTGAAATAGCATTAAGACAGAACATCAAGATCATTAATCATGTAGGCATGTTTTCCATATATAGTCATACGTGCTCGCAATGAGAAACTTGTACAACATCTTTTGTCCTACCAGGCCGGTGGCAGCCGGGCCTCTAGGGAATCTACTGGAAATTAAGGTACTCCTTTTAATAGAGCACCGGAGCAAAGCATTAACACTCTGTGAAAACATGTGATCCTCATACCTAAGCCTTTCCCTCCAGTTGTCCCAATTTCTGTCACTTTGGGACCTTTGATTCCGGACATAGACATGTGCATACAACTTGTAGATACAATCTAAGCAATAAGTATAGAGCTTAAATCTAAGATCATGCCACTCGGGCCCTAGTGACAAGCATTAAACACAACAAGATTGCAGCAACAATAACTTCATAAACTTTGTAGATAGACAATCATAATGTAACAATCCATCGGATCCCGACAAACACAACACCGATTACATCGGATGAATCTCAATCATGTAAGGCAGCTCATGAGATCATTGTATTGAAGTACATGGGGGAGAGAATACCAACTAGCTACGGCTAGAACCCGTAGTCCATGGGGGAACTACTCACGGAGCATGATGGAGGCGGTGGCGTCGATGGAGATGGCTTCCGGGGCACTTCCCCGTCCCGGCAGGGTGCCGGAACGGAGACTTCGTCCCCCGAAACGGAGTTTCGCGATGGTGGCGGCGCCCCGGAGTCTTTCCGGAGTTTCGTCAATTGGTATCGCGTTTTTAGGTCGAAAGGGCTTATATAGGCGAAGAGGCGGCGCAGGAGGGGCACCAGGGCGCCCTCCCCATAGGCCGGCGTGGCCAGGGGCCTGCCCGCGCGGCCCTATGGTGTGGGGCCCCTGGGCCTCCTCTCCGGGTCTCCTTCGGTGTCCTGGTCCGTCTCGGTGAATTATGATGTTTGGTCTTCGTTTCGTCGAATTCCGAGAATATTGCCCGAACAGCCTTTCTGGAACCAAAAACAGCAGAAAACAGGAACTGGCACTTCGGCATCTTGTTAATTGGTAAGTTCCGGAAAATGCATAAAACATTATAAAGTGCAAGCAAAACATGTAAGTATTGTTATAAAACAAGCATGGAACATGAGAAATTATAGGTACGTTGGAGACGTATCAGCATCCCCATGCTTAGTTCCTGCTCGCCCTCGAGTAGGTAAACGATAAAAAGAGTAATTTCTGTAGTGACATGCTACTTACATAACCTTGATCATACTATTATAAATCATATGAGATGAATGAAGTGACTCAAGGCAATGATCTATAGTTGCTAACAAATAGATAACATATAGCAAAACTTTTCATGGATAGTACTTTCAAGACAAGCATCAAAAGTCTCGCACAAGAGTTAACTCATAAAGCAATAAATTCAAAGTAAAGGCATAGAAGCAACACAGAGGAAGATTTAAGTTTCAGCAGTTGCTTTCAACTTTCAACATGCATATCTCATGGATAATTGTCAACACAGAGTAATATGATGAATGCAAATAAGCAAGTATGTAAGAATCAATGCACAGTTGACACAAGTGTTTGCTTCTAAGATGGAAGGAAGTAGGTAAACTGACTCAACATAAAGTAAAAGAAAGGCCCTTCGCAGAGGGAAGCAGGGATTAAATCATGTGCTAGAGCTTTTTAAGTTTTGAAATCATATAGAGAGCATAAAAGTAAAATTTTAAGAGGTGTTTGTTGTTGTTGTCAACGAATGGTAGTGGGCACTCTAACCACCTCATCAAACAGACTTTCAAAGAGTGGCTCCCATGAAGGACGTTATCTCTACCAGCAAGGTAGATCATCCCTCTTCTCTTTTGTTTACACATGTATTTTAGTTTTAGTTTTATGGTTGACACTCCTCCCAACCTTTTGCTTACACAAGCCATGGCTAACCGAATCCTCGGGTGCCTTCCAACATTCACATACCATGAAGGAGTGTCTATTTGCAAAATTAAGTTGCTTACTGATAGATCAGGGCAAAACATGTGAAGAGAATTATTAATGAAGGTTGATTAATTGGGGGCTGGGAACCCCGCGCCAGCTCTTTTTGCAAAATTATTGGATAAGCGGATGAAGCCACTAGTCCATTGGTGAAAGCTGCCCAACAAGATTGAAAGATAAAACACCACATACTTCCTCATGAGCTATAAAACATTGACACAAATAAGGAGTAATAAAGTTTTGAATTGTTTAAAGGTAGCACATCAAATATTTACTTGGAATGGCAGAAAATACCACATTGTAGGTAGGTATGGTGGACACAAATGGCATGGGTTTTGGCTCA
Source organism: Lolium rigidum (assembly GCF_022539505.1). Classification (NCBI taxonomy): domain Eukaryota; kingdom Viridiplantae; phylum Streptophyta; class Magnoliopsida; order Poales; family Poaceae; genus Lolium; species Lolium rigidum. Next base: position 93,021,622 of record NC_061513.1, read on the forward strand.
AGGTTTTGGATGCACGAGAAGCATTTCCTCTCGGTACAAGGCTTTGGCTAGCAAGGTTGTTTGAAGCAAACACAAGTTTGAACCGGTACAACAAAACTTACATAAGAACATATTGCAAGCATTATAAGACTCTACACTGTCTTCCTTGTTGCTCAAACACAATTACTAGAAAATATCTAGACCTTAGATAGACCAATCATGCAAACCAGTTTCAACAAGCTCTACGGTATTTCTCCACTAATAGGTTTAAACTACATGATGCAAGAGAAACATGATCTACTTGAGAGCTCAAAACAATTGCCAAGTATCAAATTATCCAAGACAATATGGAGCATTTTTTTTTCCAACCAAATAGCAATAAATGCAATAGCTTCCAACTTTTATCATTGAACATTAAAAGTAAAAGGAAGAACACAAGTGTTCATATGAAAAAGCGGAGCGTGTATCTCTCCCACACAAGGATTGCTAGGATCCGATCTTATTCAAACATAAACAAAAATAAAAACACATAGACGCTCCAAGTAAAGAACATAAGATGTGACCGAATAAAAATATAGTTTCAATAGAAGAAACTTGATAAGTTGATGAAGAAGGGGATGCCTTGGGCATCCCCAAGCTTAGACGCTTGAGTCTTCTTGAAATACGCAGGGATGAACCACGGGGGCATCCCCAAGCTTAGACTTTTCACTCTTCTTGATCATATATCATCCTCCTCTCTTGACCCTTGAAAACTTCCTTCACACCAAACTTCTCATAAACTTCATTAGAGGGGTTAGTACTCAAAAAACTTTAATTCACCTTAGCCCTGTAGTGACACATTGCAAGAACTCAATAAAACATTAGTTACAGCTCTCCACGTCTAGAAAGTCTTACTTAAAATCCACAAGAGACAATGCAAAAAACAGAGACAAAATCTGTCAAAACAGAACAGCCAGTAAACACGAATTTCTAAGAGGTACTTCCGTTGCTCAAATCAGAAAACTCAAAACTAATGAAAGTTGCGTACATATCTGAGGATCATTCACGTAAATTGGCAGATTTTTCTGAGTTACCTACAGAGAATCATACCCAGATTCGTGACAGCAAGAAATCTGTTTCTGCGCAGAAATCCAAATCTAGCATCAATCTTCTATTAGAGACTTTACTTGGCACAATATTGCAATAAAATAAAGATAAGGAGAGGTTGGTACAGTAGTAACAACTTCCAAAACACAACAAAACAGTAGCAAAATAAACACATGGGTTATCTCCCAAGAAGTGCTTTCTTTATAGCCATTAAGATGGGCTCAGCAATTTTAATGATGCACTCGCAAGAAATAAGAGTTGAAGCAAAAGAGAGCATCAAAAAGCAAATTCAAAACACATTTAAGTCTAACCCACTTCCTATGAATAGGAATGTTGTACACAAATAAATTCATGAAGAACAAAGTGACAAGCATAAGAAGATAAAACAAGAGTAACTTCAAAACTTTAAGCATATAGAGAGGTGTTTTAGTACCATGCAAATTTCTACAACCATATTTTCCTCTCTCATAATAATTTTCAGTAGCTTCATGAACAAACTCAACAACATAACTATCACATACAGCATGCTTTTCATGATTTCCAAACACATAATTTTTATCAAGCTAAAAAATAATAGGATTAAAACTTTCAAACCCACTTTTATCAATAATGTAACAAGATGATTGATCAATCTCAAAAGATATGGGACTCATAGATAAAGTCAAGAACTCTCCAATCCCATTTTCATTAGTAGTACAATTAATAGTATCAAGTAACATAGGACCATCATCTAGAGATTTATCATAAACATTTGCCAAGCAAAACTCTTTAGTACCATGCATATCGACATCAGGCACAAACAAAGCATTATCATAAAATTTATTAAAATATCATGGATTATCATGAATAACAGTAGCATAATTATTCTCACAAGTTTTACTCATAGGGAATATTTCAAGAGAATCCACAGGAACATAACATTCATCCTTCTTTGGTAAGCATGGAGGACAATCAAATAGTGTAAGAGATAAAGAGTTACTCTCATTAGAAGGTTGGCATGGGTAGCTAATCCATTCTTCCTCATTTTGTTCATCACTCTCCTCTTCTTTTTCATCCAATGAGCTTTCAGGTTCATCAATTTCCTCCTCTTTTTCGTCCAATGAGCTTTCAGGTTCATCAATTTCTTCTTCCACTTGGTTCCCGCAAATTGTGAGTGCATTCTTGTGCATTAATGAGTCTCTCTTTATAATCAATGATATAAGGATTATCACTGTAGCTTTCTATGCAAAAATTAAGGATAGAAGAGACATAGTCTTTAAGGTCCTTACAAACAACACAAGTTTCATAATTTTTAGCAATGAAGGATTCAATCTCAGAGGCTCCCATAAATAAGACAAATTATTCTACCTCTACGAACCCAAAATGGATATAGCTATTCCAATTATAGTTCTTAATTAAAACTTCCTCACTGAAGCCACATTGAAATTTAAGATGTTTAGTATCCTATTTAGAGCAACAGTTTATATCATGGCGTTTAAGCAAGATTTTAGCAATTGTATTCAGTTTTTCAATCACAGCACTCATAACTTTTCCCGTTCTTGATTCTCTATAATTATTATATAATTCAATAAGCTCCAAATAGATTGTAGGTTCTCCCATAGCAATAGTTTTTAATTTTTAGGTTTTTCAAATTTTTATGGATTTTTGGGTATATGAGGGAAGTAAAGAAAAACAAAAACAAAAGTAAATTAAGCAAAATAATACTAGACAGAAATAAACTAAGCACAAATAAACTAGGCAAAAGTAAACTAGGCAAAACAAAATAAAATAAAACAAAAACAGAGAGAGAGGTAGAGTGTACTCCCCAGGTGAACTTATGAGTAGAGCTATGCCTCTCCGGCGACGGCGCCAGAAAATAGTCTTGATAACCCACAAGTATAGGGGATCGCAACAGTCTTCGAGGGAAGTAAAACCCAAATTTATTGATTCGACACAAGGGGAGGTAAAGAATACTTATAAGCCTTAACAACTGAGTTATCAATTCAGCCGCACTGGAAAAGCACTAGTAACAGAGGTGATGTGAAAGTAGCAGTGATATGAGAGCAATAATAACAATGAATACGACAGCACAGTAATAGTAATATGAGAGCAATGGCACCGAGAAAATAGTTGATACTACTTCCAATGACATGTAGAACGAGTATATGATGATGAAAGATGGACCGGGGTTCCCAGCTATCTACACTAGTGGTAACTCTCCAATAACAAGTGTTGGGTGAACAAATTACAGTTGGGCAATTGATAGGATTGAAATAGCATTAAGACAGAACATCAAGATCATTAATCATGTAGGCATGTTTTCCATATATAGTCATACGTGCTCGCAATGAGAAACTTGTACAACATCTTTTGTCCTACCAGCCGGTGGCAGCCGAGCCTCTAGGGAATCTACTGGAAATTAATGTACTCCTTTTAATAGAGCACCGGAGCAAAGCATTAACACTCCGTGAAAACTTGTGATCCTCGTACCTAAGCCTTTCCCTCCAGTTGTCCCAATTTCTGTCACTTTAGGGCCTTTGGTTCCGGACATAGACATGTGCATACAACTTGTAGATACAATCTAAGCAATAAGTATAGAGCTTAAATCTAAGATCATGCCACTCGGGCCCTAGTGACAAGCATTAAACACAACAAGATTGCAGCAACAATAACTTCATAAACTTTGTAGATAGACAATCATAATGTAACAATCCATCGGATCCCGACAAACACAACACCGATTACATCGATGAATCTCAATCATGTAAGGCAGCTCATGAGATCATTGTATTGAAGTACATGGGGGAGAGAATACCAACTAGCTACGGCTAGAACCCGTAGTCCATGGGGGAACTACTCACGGAGCATGATGGAGGCGGTGGCGTCGATGGAGATGGCTTCCGGGGCACTTCCCCGTCCCGGCAGGTGCCGGAACGAGACTTCTGTCCCCCGAAACGGAGTTTCGCGATGGTGGCGGCGCCCCTGGAGTCTTTCTGGAGTTTCGTCAATTGGTATCGCGTTTTTAGGTCGAAAGGGCTTATATAGGCGAAGAGGCGGCGCAGGAGGGGCACCAGGGCGCCCTCCCCATAGGCCGGCGCGGCCAGGGGCCTACCCGCGCGGCCCTATGGTGTGGGGCCCCTGGGCCTCCTCTCCGGGTCTCCTTCGGTGTCCTGGTCCGTCTCGGTAAATTATGATGTTTGGTCTTCGTTTCGTCGAATTCCGAGAATATTGCCCGAACAGCCTTTCCGGAACCAAAAACAGCGAGAAAACGAGAACCGGCACTTCGGCATCTTGTTAATAGGTTAGTTCCGAAAAATGCATAAAAACATTATAAAGTGCAAGCAAAACATGTCAGTATTGTTATAAAACAAGCATGGAACATCAGAAATTATAGGTACGTTGGAGACGTATCAGATCACATTGGGGATTCAGACAAGAACTTGCTTCCGATGCGGAGACCTCTCTAGGGATTTAGATATAGCTATTCCTAAGACAAGTAAAAGGAGACAAATTTAGGGTTTGATAGTTTTCTTCGACAACCCTGTCTTGCCCATACACACGGGACTTATAGTCTTGTACAACCATTCTTACAGTAGTAGAGACAAGAGAGGACGGTGAAAAGTAAAACTGGAACGGTAACAACACTCGACTAACAATAGCCGTTGATCCTCCAAATCCTATGTCAGCCGTCCGATCGACACCAACCACTCAGGTGAGTTAACTGAATTGAGATACAGTTGGTGTGTAGAAGTGTAGGTTCTGACAGCAGGTCAGGCCAGTGATGCTTCTAGTAACTTCTACGCAAAATGAGACGCACGCCACCACGTCCGCCCGCACCAGCGTGTACGGGGCCGCCACATGCGCCTGCGTCAACAGCTGGATCTCCTCTGGCGCCGTATTGGTCCCGACCATGGAAGTCGCGAGTCTTCATCAAACTTGGTGACGAAGAATAGCCGACCAAGGTGCGAACCCTAGCTAGCTAGGGGTTTATCTATTTTATTTAAGTTTAACCATTTTATCCCTACATAAATTGTTATATATTTTATTTAAGTTTTACGAAAAAAATATAATTTACATCGGACCACTGGGACAGCCGCACCCAGACGGACAAGCACTCAGATTAGGGATGTCAACGGGTCTACTCCCCACAGGGGAGTGGTTTCTTATCCCCATTCCCATTTAACAACCAAACATACTTTTTTCCCATCCCTATTTCCACCGGGTTCGGGGCGGGGATTGGGTTCCCCAACAAGAAGCGAAATGTAAATGATCTTTCTCATAGTTTCATGATGTTACACTTTTGAGACAAAAAAATAAGAAACTTTTGTAATATGTTGTTGGTGAAGTGACAATAAATTAGTATCATTTGTTAAATATTATTGAAATATAGTACACCAAAGATAATAGGGAAAATATACACGGAAGCGCCGCACGGTTTCGCTCCGTGTGCGGCGGTGCCTCACGACTGGTCAAATACATCGCGCTTCTATAGAGACTGGAGCTGACCCACCCGCACGTTATTCCTTCCCCACGAGATGGCTGTTCACACACGCAATCCCTTCTATTGCCATGGGGAGCAGCGCACGGGGGCCGCCGCTGAGCACCACCGTGGCCCGTGGGGAGGCCGCTGCCGGGGAGGTTGCCGCCGCCGAGCACCACCATGGAGAGGCCGCTGCCGGGGGAGGCCGCCGCCGCCGAACACTTCCGTGGCGAACTGGCGATGCGCCACGCCCAGGAGGTGGAGGAACGCCGCGCCGGAGAAGGAAGAAAGGGGGAGGACGTTGCCGTGCAAGCACGCAGCGGGGAAGGACGCCGGTGCGCGAGCACGCAGCAACAACAGTGGAAGCCGGCGCCGTCGAGCACAAGCAGCCACGCTGGCAAGGATTCATCGACTTCATGGAGGAGAAGAGTCCTGGACTTCATGGAGGACAAGTGTTGGGGAATTGGGTGAGACGACGAAGAGGAGCTCGGCAGCTAGCTTCCTGCCTCTTCCATGGCTCTACAGGCGGAGAGTCTCGTGTGTGGGGGAAATACAGGGGAGAGATAATGCGGGCAGATGATGCTAATGAATTTGGCACTTAAGTTTAATTAACCGGGTAATTAGTACTCTGGTAATTATTTGGCAGAATTAACATGCTAATTAGTAATCTGGTAATTTGTACTACCTAATTAATCAGGAAATTATACATAACTAATTGAAGAACTGGCGGTCCTTCGAAAAATCTAATAGTCGTTTGTAAAAATCTGGTAGTTGTTTGTAAATAATCTGCAAGTTGATACAAGAAACTGGTACCGTTTATTCGAAAAATCTTGGTCGTTGTAAATAATTTGATAGCCGTTTCTACATAATATGGCAGTTAATACAATAAATCTGGTAGTAATTGAAGAACCTTACAATTCTCTCGAAAAATCCGGTAGTTATTGCTAAAATAATTTAATAATCATATCGTAGGTGGTATTAGTAGTAAATGTACAATGGTGAACCTCTTAATCGGTTGGAAAAAATGCGGTAGCTGACAAGAAAATCTCATACAGTACTAGTAGTTTTTTAAACATATGGTAGTTGTTCAAATAACTTGATTAGCGTTGCGCTTAATCTTGTGCAAATAGTAAAACGAACAGCAAACTCCTGCAAATACTAGTACTAGTACGAGTGAGCAGCGTGAAAGGAAACAACAGAGTTTGGCAGGGGCCTATGATAATAGGCGTACTAGAATATTATAGTCTGTCATGGATGTGCTAGTGCATGCAATCTTTTCTTTAGCTTGCGTTTCGTGGACGATCTCTGCGGGCGTGAGCTGCCGCCGCACGGAAAGCTAATTATGCGGCGCCGCTAGGTAGTTCTATCCAAGATAATATTACAGCATATTTCATATAATAATATACCAACTTATATCTATATACAGTTATAGCGGGGTGTAGCGGGGAGCGGGATTGGGAGACCTTTTAATCCCTATTCCTATTTTACATAGCAGGGATCAAAATGCCTCATACCCTTCCTCTAATAGATGAATTATGTTTACCGGGAATGAGCCCAATTGCCATCCCTAACTCAGATTTGCCTATTTTATGTCAGCGACCCAACCAAACGAAGCAAAGGTTCGATCCTAAAGCATTTATTTTGAAAAGTTTCCAAATGAGATTGATATAAACATTCGATCAACTACTACGGAATGCAATCTTTACATTGAAAAAAACGAAAAACTACTCTAATCCACCAACCAGACACGCAATTGGGCTGCTAGCCACGTCAGGCCGCACCAGATTCCGCAGCCCGATAGACACGGGCTCATCCAGTCATCCTCGTCATCTTCCGTCTCTGCAGCTGGGGTCCACCCAGCCACAATGCCAACACTGCACGATACTCCTGCTACAAATATGAGTCCACTCGCCGCCACTCCACTGCCCCAATCCAAAATCCAACCACCGCGTCGCCGCCAGCTCCGGCCGATCAACCCCGATGCTCCGCGCCGTCCTCTCCCGCTCAGGTAATCCTGCCCCCCCCCCCCCCTACTCTCGTGCTCGCGGCCGCAAATCCCTGATCACCCTGCTTTGTCCGCCTCCCCGTGCAGCCTCCGGCCTCCGCCGGTCGCCGATGGCCGCCCCGCTCTCCACCGCCACCGCCGGCTGGCTCTCCGAGGCCGCCTCATCTCCGGTACGTACACGCCTGTCGCTGTTCCCTCCCGAGCCCCACGTACCCATTCCGATCCGTGTACGCGCCTGTGATTGCTCGCGGTTTCCTTTTGCGTACGGCTCACCGGTCATTCCGCTCCCTCGCAGCCTAGGGTTCGCCTCCTCATCGGCGGCGAGTTCGTCGAGTCGCGGGCCACCGAGTATGTCGATGTCACCAACCCCGTAAGCCCGCTCTCCCGGCCCGCCAGTTGATTTCGAGCTGTACACTTGGTCCATTTGGAGCGTGTAATAAATGTAATAATATCTGGATGTTATACTGTGCCATTTCACAGGCAACGCAGGATGTGGTGTCTCGGATCCCGCTCACCACCGCTGACGAGTTCAAGGCTGCCGTGGACGCTGCCAGGACTGCGTTCCCCGGGTGGCGGAACACTCCGGTGACCACGCGTCAGCGCATCATGTTCAAATACCAGGAGCTCATCCGGGCCAACATGGTAATACACAACTACTAATAATAAGTTGACTTTCCTTCTGCCGGGTAATTTTACAGCTCCTTGCTCATGTGTGATCGCTTAACTGTCTGCTTCAATGGTGGTGATATTAGGATAAGCTGGCAGAGAACATTACAACTGAGCAGGGGAAGACACTAAAAGATGCTTGGGGCGATGTATTCCGTGGGCTAGGTTGGTTTTCACGACCTTACGCCTGTTCTTGCTGCTTGCTTACTTAGTGACTGTCTTGGCATTTCTATCTTGTCATTTTTGTTAATCTACGAGTAATTGACATGTGTAATGAATCCACTGCTCTTAGATTTTGCGCACAATAGGTAAGATTATATGTTATTTGGAAGGTCTACAAAACAGTAAAGCATGTCCTTGGAAATATCAGGTTATCCTTAAGTGTGCAGTATATGACATGGTTTGTTTTTCTCCACATCCTCCAGATCACACAACATGTCAATGCTACTAGCGTTTTTTCTGCTGTAGCCCAAAAGCAGCTACCCCTTAATAGTTCATACACTTGTTTATGAAAATGGCCTATTCTGCAAGAGATTGTTTGCTAATATGGACTACTACCTGACATCCTGGCTGTAAGGATTTGATTTCAAACTCTGATATTGCAGAGGTGGTGGAGCATGCTTGTGGAATGGGGTCACTGCAAATGGGTGAATATGTATCTAATGTTTCTCATGGGATTGACACCTTCAGTATAAGGGAGCCACTTGGTGTATGTGCAGGGATATGCCCCTTCAATTTCCCTGCTATGATTCCTCTATGGGTATGTCTGCCGCAACTGTTTGTTGAACATCAACTTTTGCTCTTATTATTAGGAATCTTGCGATCAGTATCAATTGTACTTTTCATACACCTTAATTTAGCCTGCAGGAACATGTAGTCCTGTACTATTTCCATGGCCTTATTTTTGTCAGTTGTCAACTCCTCTTCTTCCCCATGCTGCAAATATTGATCATTTAGGTTGTTTTTTGTTCCTTGGCTGCAGATGTTCCCCATAGCTGTCACTTGTGGCAACACTTTTGTTCTAAAGCCGTCAGAAAAGGATCCAGGTATTTCTCTTTATCAGCATATTGTTGCCCACTTTATTAACTACATGTGTTGTTGGTATACAAACTAAAACTGAAGAAATGTATGTTTGCGTGCTTAGGAACGCTGCAGATTAATAGCTTATCTGTGCTTACCTCCATGACTATTGTGTCCAATGTATCTTTTGTTGTATAAGGGATGGCAGGTTTATTGATATTTGGTGCATATTTATCTTAGACAACTCAAACATTTGCACCAGTATTACCATAGCACTAGGAAATGTCCCCCCCCCCCCCTCTATATCATTAGAAGTGGTAGCAAGGGAAAATGCTCACCATCCCATTAGGAGGGTTACAAGGTAGATATTACTGATTGCATTACACGCTTCCTAGACATGGAAATACCATTGAAGTTTTCAGTGAACTGGTACTAATATTATTTGTAAACCACGAATCTAATACATTCATACACTGTAAATTTGGATCATGGTAAGTGACACAAGTCCTTCAAAATGCTTTAACTTTAGGCCTTTAGGGTACTTTGCCAAAAAGAAGCCACATGATCAATCTGGGAATTTGATGGTAAATTGTTAATCTTCAGGGGCTGCTATGATGCTTGCGGAGCTAGCAATGGAGGCTGGTTTACCAAAGGGGGTGTTGAACATTGTTCATGGTACTCATGTATGGTACCCTTAGATACTTTTCTTCTTTAATCTAAATTTTAAGCTGGTCACTAAGTTATGCTGTTACATCACGTACTTTTTTTGTGCAACGATGCACAACTATAGTTTTTCACTCCTTAGAACACTGACAGAGCAGCACACGTCGTGGCTTAACTATAATCTGCCTTGCTTGCTCAGTAGCATTATGTGCTCATAATAGATATAAGAATCTATCATGCTTTTTTTTTTCTAAAAAGAACACTACTGCATCTATTGTGCTGGTGTCCTGAGCCTTGTTAAGTTGCTTGTGTTCTGATTCTGGTTTACCTTATCAGGATGTTGTCAACAACATATGTGATGATGAGGCCATTAAGGCAGTATCTTTTGTTGGTTCAAATACAGTAAGTGGATCCTATGATTCCCCTATTTCTTGATTTGCTGTACTTTTGCATCGCCCATCTGACAGTATTCTGCTCCGTTTTTCCTACCAACATACGCATTTTCTGCTTTTTGATCATTGACCAGCCTTTGTTATAAAAATGAGGATTCCATGCATACTTGATCCCATCTACACTTGGAAGATCTTTTTAATCTTGTGTGTATTATGATGCTTCAAAACCTAAGGAATTTTTGATCTACCAACATGTCATAAGAGTTATTTGTCCAGACACAAGTGTTCTTGGTGTTGATGTATCCCTTTTAATGGGATGAGAATGTGTTCTCATGTATTACACACGTCCAGTATAAGTTCTGTTTGTATTATTAACATTATATTTATTAGCACATACGTCGTTTCATTTGATTCTGCTATTGAATTATCTGTTGCTCAGAGCTAGTCAACAGTCATTTGCTTCTGCGAAGAATGATATTTTGTGATTTCTCTCTCTCCCTCCCATCTCAGGCAGGTATGCATATATATTCTAGAGCATCTGCAAAAGGGAAGCGTGTTCAGGTGAGTTTGCATCTATCGGTAATTTTTTTTCTGCATTTTACGTTGTAAGTAGTATAATCGAAAATAACTGTTACCGTTTCTTTTTAGTGTAACATGGGTGCCAAGAATCATGCTATCATCCTTCCTGATGCTGATCGAGATGCCACACTGAATGCCCTTATTGCTGCTGGTTTCGGTGCAGCCGGGCAAAGGTGTATGGCGTTGAGCACTGCTGTTTTTGTTGGTGGTTCAGAAGCATGGTAGAGTTTTATCCAAGCAAATTTCTTTAAGCTAAAAAGCCTTTTCTCAGATTTTGTGTTTGCATAGCTAACCTTGTTTTGTTGTTGTAGGGAGGATGAACTAGTCAAGCGTGCAAACAGCCTTGTAGTTAATTCAGGAGCGGCTAACGATGCAGACCTTGGTCCCGTGATCAGCAGACAGGTTTGCTTTCAGACACATGTTTGTGTATGCTCATTTTATCACATTTACCATTTTTTGCTACATACTGGAAATAACATTTGGAACCGTACGCAAAATTCTGCAATAACTGCTTTACCAAATTTTGATGTTCAAATATTACTAGTGTAAAGAAAAGAAATGTCAACTTTTGCGTGCTTCAAATATTCATTGAACTTCTGCAGGATCTTCATTTCTTTTATGCAGAAGATGTTCAACAGTTAAGAAGTTTAGATCTCCAAAGAGACTGGTTGATTTAGCATTTTAAAATAGACTGGTTGATTTTTATACAGTAGCTACTTAACCATGAAAAATTTCCGAGAAATTTTACGGTACACTGTAGTACTGTACTCCCTTCAGGTAGATTGGAGTACAATTTACATCCGACCTTAAGGATATTTAGGTTGTTAGAGTTGGGAATATTCTTCTTCTCATGAACAAGAAAATAAATCTTGCTGCAGAGGCAGGAGGGTGGGGTGGATGGAGAGGAGTAAAATGCAAAGAGGAGGAGTGAACCCCTCATGGTCAGTTTATTCCCGGCCACTTGCGCATCCCACAGCCATTGGCGCCACCTACGTTACTTTGGCCGCCCTGGACCTTCTGTAGGGTTCTTTGTACTTGGCCTGGAGCCATTGCCTGTAGGAGGCCACACAAGGAACTCTATGGTGTCGCCCTTGGTTAGCTATGTTGGACCTATTGGCGAGGCATTAGATTGATTTTTAATTTTGAATCACATACTGATAGTCTAAGAGGATAAATAAAGGGAGCAAAGAAATCAGCCAATAATACTTGGTGCTATTACTCTAATACCATTGTTGGAGTACATGGAAATCTCAACGATCAGGTTAGATGTAATGCGTGCTCTATATTAACCTAAGGGCATCGTAAATTTTATTCAAGCGAATTAACCATGAAAACCTTAGTTTCTAATCTTCATATGACCAGAGTACGAAATAGGATCCTATTGAAAGTGCTACACCTGCTTTTAGCAGTGATGAACTGTTGAGATATGGTATAGCCTATAATCTTATATGGAACCGTATTAGCTCCTGATGGTTTTCTGTCTCATTGGAATGAATTTATCATTCATATAACCGTTCCAATCTGTCTTTCAGTCTTTCTCCCTCCCTAGTTGCCACTGTATTACTTTGATTAATTGATTGTTTTCTTCTGGGTCTAAGCCACTAAGGCTGCATTGTTGAGCTCTAAAAATAAAATATCACGATTAGTAGTTTGGTAATTACACGCATTTTTCTTTTTGGTGGCTTAGAGCCCTTTGGTTTCTTGGTGAATCTGGTGCTCTAACAGTTTGCTATCGACAGGCCAAGGAACGAATCTGCAAGTTAGTCCAAAGTGGCATTGACACTGGTGCTCGTATTGTGCTTGATGGGAGAGAGATCGTGGTAATTTGTCAGAATTGATTTGCTTAAGTGGCTGCGTGCAATTCTACTGGGTTTTGGTATCACAGAGCCTAATAGCTCTATACTGTGCAGGTCCCTCACTTTGAGGATGGTAACTTTGTTGGTCCAACCATCTTGGCTGATGTTAAAAGTGACATGGACTGTTACAAGGTATTTGTTGAGAATGTGTTCCTTAATACTTGCCACAGGTTCAGTGAACGTAGACACATTTTAGCCTATATTTTGCATGTATTTGCAACAAGTAATTAGGGCCGGTGGGAGTACCATATTTGACTTTGCATATATATTATTAGTATTAATTTGCTAAAGAGTGATTAAGAGCAGGGTTGGCATTGTTCGTAGGGTCAGGCTCTCTGTATCATGTACAAACTAAAACATGGATTGCATTATCAACATATTGGTTTCACACTGATGTACAGACTTCTACGTTCTGTCATGACATAACTTGTACTGAATTAGTATGAAGTACCCATTATCTCTGTCGGGGCCTCTCCTAAAGTTTTATCTTTCAAAAGACATCCAGGGTGTTCAGTACCACCCAAACAGGTCTGTGGCAAATCATCTACTTTCCTTATAAACTTACCTCTGAATCCAAGTTTTTCAGACAATGTCCATTCAAAGGTTATCGTTCCTCTTAATTAGACCATACGAGCCATGATATCTTCATAGCAGAGTAGTGGTGTCTTATTTGCATGTCCCTTGATACATTTGGACTGACTGATTGCTGTTGGCCTGTTGCATGCTTTCTGAATTTATGGCATATTTTTGGTGAAGATTTAGTATTTGCTAGAAAAGATTATACAGGTTGAACATCAAATATTTACTGCTCTATACCAGCTTATTAAATAAAAATACTCAAATACTTATAAGCACCATGAGTGTCAATGTAGATGGCGGCATTTTTTTTTTTCAGTCAAGGAGACCTCCAGAATAGAGTTAATTTTTTTTTCGCATGCACGTTATATTTGACTGAATCTTGCATTATGCTGAATTTGAAACAGGAGGAAATTTTTGGTCCAGTTCTCCTCTTGATGAAGGTACGCCAAAAACTATTTCTTATACTTTCTGTGAGACTGCGGTCGATTTTTTTCCTGCTGATTGTGTTCTCAATTATTCTCAATTACAGGCAGAAAGCTTAGATGATGCCATACAAATTGTGAACAGAAACAAGTAATTTTATCTCCTGTGAACTTAGTCCCGAGCAGAGCATACAATACAATTCAATGATTTATAAATCATCCTCCATTTCTGTGTGCATCTCAGGTACGGCAATGGGGCTTCCATATTTACCACATCTGGTGTCTCTGCAAGAAAATTCCAATCGGACATTGAAGCTGGCCAGGTAGATCTCTCTGTTCACGCTATAAACTGAAATTCGAATAATCTAAGGTGGTTGCTAATTCGAATTGAAAGACATAAATTGGTAGAGGTGCACACTGAGATATAACTGAGAGCGTGACAGAAACTGCAGGAATTGTTAACAGAAACAAGTAATTTTATCTCCTGTGAACAGAAACTTAATTCTGAAATCAACAGAAACTGCAGGAATTGTTATGCTTATCTTCTGCATGGTATATGAATTAATTCCACAACATGTATTATTCCCAACATACGGTTTTGTCTTTGCAGGTGGGCATCAATGTACCTATTCCAGTACCCCTGCCATTCTTCTCCTTCACTGGCAGCAAAGCCTCCTTCGCAGGAGACTTGAATTTCTATGGTATGGCGCCCCACTCTGATATCAATCTCACTTGCTCCCCCTGAAACAGTCACGACTAACTAGAGTAGTCGCATCCGACAATAACTGATGGTATACATGGAATTGCAGGCAAGGCTGGCGTGCAGTTCTTCACTCAGATTAAGACGATCACACAGCAGTGGAAAGAGTCGTCTCCACAGCGCGTTTCCCTCTCCATGCCCACCTCGCAGAAGTGAGGTGACTAGAACTAACTCTCAAATATTCACCTCTGGAAATAGACCCATGCATTGGTGTGAAATTTGAGCTTCAAATGTCGCCTCTAGACTCTAGTCTGTAGATCGACTACCATGTGTAAACTTTGGAATAAAAACTTAATAAAGTCGTTGTGCTGCCGTGCCGGGCTGTTGTCTCTTTGTCAGAAGTGTTGAGTGTTATGAAATTGAGAATGGACCGTTTCTTCCATTTATCATGAGTTGGATAGTTATACAACAATTGGTAAGTCTCCCCGTAAACTTTGCAATGTCAAACTTGTCTCATACCAATTTAGCGAATACATTTAGGAATGTAGATGTTGGGTTCGAATCTAGCCTAACCAAACTTGCTTGGAACAGATTGGTCTGCTACATTGTCACCTGATTTAGTTCGTGAAATATTAGGACATGTAGAATGGTTGATAAGGCTGTCATATCTTACATATTACATGCAATTAGGGAAGACAAAAATGCATGTTGTAGTATAATGGATTATCTTTTAATGTTATCATGTACTCCTTTTGTCTCAGTTTACTAGTCTTCCCCGTATCCGTAGGTTGCCAATTTAACCTATATAATTTAAATTATATAATGCAAAAATTATATCGTTAGAAAATAGAACATCTAAACTTTCTGATGATATAATTTTTATAACATATAACTAATGCTAACTTGATTAAATTTGCGACCTAGGGGTACGCGCACACCTAATAAACTGTGAGAGAGGGAGTAAGATTATTATTTGCACACTCCTTGAATTAGGGCACGATTGAAAATAAACAAGAAAATGTGTGTATAAGATAACACATCTCATACAATGGAGAAAATGTCTCTCTCTATAAGAGATGGTCTCCTAGCTAAGAGAATACACATATATCTCTCCTCCAACTCATATCTCTCCTCCAACTCATCCCTTAATTAATCTATAAATCGTAGCCAAGCATGTTGGCAGCGTAAGCTCGAGCAGGATCCTTGTGAATCAATCTTTCTTTTAGGTACTAGATCCTTGTTATGGATTAGGTCCGCACTTGGCAAGCAGTTTCAGGTAGAGCTTGCAACTTGGTGCTATCCTGGCCGTTGATATGCGCTGCAAAAACAACACATGCAAAGAAAAATAATCAATTAAAAGCGAGTATTACAAGTGACCAGAAATCGACTAGTAGTAGTTGACTCACAGATTTGAGCCCTTGGAGTGCACCGCAACTCCGCAAGTGACATAGGCATCTCTAATGGGTCTGCCGAAGATGGTACCCGGGTTTACTGAAGGTTCACGACCCGAAGTTTATGAAGTCCGGAAGCCCAATGAAGAGATAGTTTGGAAATATAGAGTTGTATTAGGAATACTTGACTATTACGGGACAAACTAAAAGAGTCTCCCGGACTTTATAACTTGTACATCACGAAACCTCGGCTCCACCTCCTATATAAGAGGGAGTCGAGGGAGAAAAAAGGGATCGATTTCATTGTCAACACAACCCTAGTTTTCTAGCAGTCGAGTACTTTTCCGGCTGAACCCTCGAGATCTACTTACCCTCTACTTTCTACTAAAATCCTAGTCTACAATCCGTAGGCATGACAATTCGATACCTTGTTAGTAAGCCCGCCGATGCTATCCCACTGGAACCAAATGCTCTTGCTCGCTAGGAGAGATAGAAATAGTTTTCGATGGTAGCCTCGTTTCTGTCGACGTTGATGCCCTTGGCGGTTCTGATTAAATTTAGGAGATCATGTATGGAGCTGCTTGGTATTTTTAGCACCAGTTCAATGGACCAAGAGCTTTGAAATAAGTAAGTACATGTTGCTCATATGCATCATTAGCAGCAGCCTGCTCATATGCATCGTTAGCAGAGTTTTGCCTGCATCCTGAGCAAGGGCTTGTGGTACACACGGTGGGGTAGGAGGTACGAGAGCAATGTGGTGCGGCAGACAAGAGACCTCGTCGGTAAAGACACCCCAAAGTCGAAGACCACGCATATGGATGCGTATAAAGACATTAAACTCCTCATAGTTGGTGCCTTCAAAAATCACCAGGTATCGAGGAATGATGCATAGCCTGCAGAAGAGGATGCCATACTTTTTTTTAAGTCAACTATCAAATGTCAGATCCAATCGGGCGAGCGCTCAGACTCACGCTCGTGAGCAGAGGCAAGTGGCCGGCAGCAGCGGCGCTGCGGTGGCCTGGGGGCGGCGTGGGAGCGGCCGGATGGGGCCGGTCGGCCAGGGGGCGCGGGGAAGAGCAGCAGCCAAGAACCCTAGCCATATCGGGCAAATCCACATAAGATCAGCAACACATCTTGACCCCAAACCAGAAATGGGAGAGGAATAAGAAGGAGAGGTAGCGGTGTCCGAAAGAATCATCGGCGGCGGCGCAACAGGGCACATAGTTGCTATGTGCGGGAGGAGCTAAACCTAGAGCTCTGATAGCATGTTATGAATGGGAAACTTGTATTCACAGGGTCAAAGGTCAGTACATGTACATGTGTGATAATATGCAGAAAACCTCTCATACACTAAGGTTATACAAGAAAGACAAGAAGTTATACAAGAAAGGGGACTATACATCTCTAATATATGTAAGGCCATTTAATTAAAATATTAGTTGGAACTTTTCACTACTTAAGCTTCCACCATGCCAACTTTAGTTGTTTAGGCCTTTGGGGAGTGCCGGCGCCAAAAACCGCGCCCAGCCGCAACCTCCAAAATAGTGTTTCATTCGGCGCGGTCCAACTATCTATCTGGCACCCTAGGCCGAACCCACTAGAAAGGGAGGCTACCGCGGGCGCCGGCACGCCGCGTGTTGGCGGGAACGACGCGGGAAGAAGGCGCGGGAAACGCCTTCTAGCTGTGGACCTGCCCCGTCAATGTCGGCGGAGTCGTCTTCCTCCCCGCCTTCCACGCCCATCAAAGGCTTCTCGCCTTCAGCGTCGGTGTTAATGCTGCTCGTCTTTAGCGCATTCTCATCTTCAGTGACGGCGTTAATGCTCGCCAACGCCCCCTCGGTGCCATATAAACCCCCCGTGCCGCTCCCTCACCGCACATTCCAGCCAGCGCCCTCCAAACCTTCTCCAGCACCGACGCCCTCACCATCTCATCCAAAACTTCTCTAGCACCGGCGCCCTCGGCATGGACCGCCAAGAACAAGAAGGCGCCGCCGCCAACAGCTTCGGCCGCCATTGGCTTCAAGTTGCTGAGGCACGCACCCTCTGGAATGCGAGCTACCCCGTCCCACCGGACATGCACTGTTTGGGGGATGGGCGCTCAACCGCGGTGGCCTGCCGGTTCCGCCAGTGCCGACAGGGTCGACGCGCGCCGTCGCCATCTACGGCCATTTCTGGGGCTAGTTGACGCCGGAGGAGCGCAACGACCTGCGCTTGTCCCCCTAAACGACCACGCCTGGACCGCCTTCTTCCAGCGTCAGCGCGAGGACCGCCTTCTTCCAGCGCCAACACGAGGACCGCCTCACTGCCTACGACGGCAATGGCGATCCACCGGGAAACAATAACGCCAATGGATGGCGGCGGCGGTGGAACGCGCTCGGTAAGACCCTCGCGTGGGTCCTCAGCTACATCGCTGATGGGAACGATCCCCCGCTGCAAATGCCACCACGGTAGTTGCAGCTGGCGCCCTCGCGAGGCAACGACCCGGTGGACGGCGCGTCGCCAATCTTCCTCGTCCTCGCGCTCCTCGTCTTCGTGCTCCTCGCCACACTTCTTGGCGATGGTGAAGGACGAGCCGAGGAGGCTCCTACTACTCGAAGGCACTCGCCATGGTGGTGGTGGCGTCCTCATCCGTGATTGGCACCAACCTTCTCCGCTGAGCCAGCGGGAGTGGACGCCATAACCGGAGTACAAGGCGGCGGCGTCCATCGTCAAGGCAGAGGACAACCCCCAAGGAGTTCCCGGGGATGCGCCGCACCCAACTTGAATCGTTCCAGGCGACGGACGAGTTCGTCGAGGCCTGGAGCATGGCTGATCACCTCCGCGCGGAGGAAGAGCGCCGCCGTTGCCTCGACCTCGTCATCAACATGGATGATGACGACGACATTAGCCAATCCAGCAGGCCGCACGGGAGACGTGGGGATGCCGACAGGGCTGCAGCTACCTCCCGCAGCTGAAGGAGGAGCCCAACGACGAGGAGGATGACTACGCGGCGATGATGTACCGCTGCCTAGGGCTAGGGCGTGGCGGCAACATTGGCGGTTACTAGTTTTTTAGGATTTTTTAATGTCTATGTTTTTAAATTTGTACAAATATTGACCAAGTATGACCGAACTATCTATAAATCTACTATTTCTATAAATTGTGTTATATTCTAAATTTTTAATTATTTTTAGTATAGGGGCCGCGACTAGGAACTGCCCGGCTCCTATTTTTATTTTACCACTGATGCTTCTATATAAGCTCTAAAACGGCTGCGCCGGAGCCCATATAGGGAACACGTGGAGATGCTCTTAGTACTACACCGTGACCTTATTTATAACACCTGCAAATGTAGCTGTTACATGGAACTGTTAGATTGGGACATTGAATCCGCGAATTGAGAAGTATGGCATATTTTACCGTTAATGCCAGTACTGGTGGACCACAAGACCACAACCGTGTTGCATACAATCATTTTCGTTACTTATATTGTGTGATGCAATTTTGTTTTCATAATGGCAGCACGGTTGTAAAAGTGTAACTATAACTCAGATATTGCACAACTCCTTGTTTCAGCTGGCATGAGAGACAAGCTGCTTTAGAACGGATAGTCTCCACCGTCACATGTCTGATCCTACATACATCTTCATCCACAAAATACTGATACAAAAGCGGGGGAAAAAAGTTCCCGGGTGTACAAGGACGCAAACTAATACCGCCAAGCATGCATGACATAGAACCAAAGCCTAATATTATGAAAACTTCCACTTTTTATTGGTCTAATCTGAAGTGCTACTAATAAAAATTACTCGTTGACAATCCGATGTTCTATACATCTCTTCTTGCTGCGCATCTTGTTTTCAGATTTACTCCAATGATTAGCGCTAAGCTCGAACATGGAGAAATACCAAGCTCGAACATATCCTTATTTAGCATCCCGACACTTGTTAAGCAATTCGAAGTAGACTTGGCAGTTGAAGCTTTCCATGTCACCGCTGTTCGTGCACTGCAAATACAACAGATGCAAAAGATAGGCAATTAAAATCGAGTAGTAATTAGGACAGAAGTAGGCTAGAGAAGATCCAAATCATCTACTAGTAGATAGATACTCACAGCCATAAGGGCCTTGAAGAGCCGCTCACGGCACTCGTCCGCCTCCTGGCTCGTCATGGTTTCTGCTTGGGGTCCCTTCTCTTCTTTCATTTCTCTTTCTGAAAGAAACATGCCAAGCAAACAGTACACATCCATGCTTTTTTCCCCCGAAAAGGAGGCAAAGCCTCGAGACAAACTGAAGTGCGTACTCTCTCTTGTTATCGGAAAAGCAAGCAATACGTACCCAGGCTAGAGTTATCGAGCCCCATCATCACAATAATCGCCGCGAAATTCACGGCACCAGCGCTCGAAATCTCGCTGCAAGGAGGGGCACACTTTTTGCTAGCCTTGTTCTCGAAATCTCGATCGATGACTGCACGTAAGTGGCGATGGTTCTACTTGTTGCTGGAGAAGTCTTTGTCGAGTTGGCTGATATTTGTAGCGCTAGTTGGACGACGGTAATCCGGAGGAGTATTGGATTCTGTTTTCCCCGGCGTCGAGTTGGAGACCACGGAAGCTACTATCGTAAGAGTATCTTCACTCGTTTGGCCTCTCCACGCAAAAATCCGGACGAAATAACCGCTGGATTGGATGAAACTAATTCGTGGGGAGAACCATATTTCCAGTCGTCCACCCGAAGTTCGGCGGACAAAGGCGAAATTCAAACAAAACGAAGTCCCGCTAACATCTAGGTCGGCAAAAGGATCAGCCACAGATCGGCGATCGGAGGGAAATTACACTGAAACAGGGGCGTCGGCAGTCCCGTCTGGCACGACGGTGTCTGACGGCCTAGTTTCCTCATACGCCGTGGTCGAAGCGGCGGCCTATGTCGCTGCCGGCGCAGTCGACGTCGAAGCGGCGACAGTCGATGTCGTAGACGGTGAGGGCGAAACACTGGCCGGAGTGGATCGGAGGATGTCGGTGCGGTGACCCTCGTACCAAACCCTTGTCTCCTCGTCCATCAGGGCTGTGTTGTCGCCCATCAGAAACGCCAAGTCTGTGTTTCTCTTCTTCACCGCGGCCGTCGTCTTCAGCAAGGCGATCCGGGCGCCTTGGTTGGCGAGCATCTCCCTCCACCTGCCGTAGAACTTGTCGTCCCTCCCGGCGGCGTGCGTCCTCGCGTCGGCCCAACACTTATCGAACGACGCCTGCATCCTCTCGGCGGGATGGCCCATCTTTTTCAGATCCTTGAGCTTTTTCTGGCCGAGTTCCGGGCGGCCATCCGACGAGCCTGGCGCCGGAGCGTCGGGGTTGTACTGTTCGGTTTTGCTCTTCGAGAGGTTCGTGCGGGTTTCCGTCCACTTCTCGCACTTCTCGATGCGGGAGAAGACGTTCAGGAACTTGAACGTCAAGCCGGTGTCGTCGTGGTACATGTCGAAAGCACGGCGCACCTGCGACGAAATAGGGCGGCGATATGGGTCAGCTCACGGCGATCAGTACATGCAGGGTCGACGGAGGAGCCACGGCGTATGCATACCTTGGCTTCAAAGTCTTCGCCGCTCACCGGCAGTTTTTTGAGCTCCTCATGTATGCCGTGTCATTTGCTGCACGCCGTCTGTATGATCCCCCAATGGGTGGCCATGGCCTTGTCTCCCCGGTTCATGATCGTCTTGTTGAAGTAGGGATCGACGAGCCCTCGTTCAGGTTGCCGTCGGCGAGATCGGGCGGCGACGGCGTGAACCTGGACGTTTGGCCGTAGGTCGCCTCTTGGAACATGGCAGGCGACAACGGCGAGAAGCTCGAAGGGGAGAAAGCCGACGGGGAAGTGCTTGTACTTTGGATCGGCCACTGGTCGGGGAACATGGCAGCGCCGCCGCCGCCGCGACCATGGCCCATGCTCATGGCCATGGAGACCTTCTTCGCTTGTTCGTCCTCCGCCGCCAATGTCGCCCTCTTCGTGTTGAATTTCTTCTCCTTCTCCACCCTGGCGCTTGTTTCGATCTGTCGCCAGAGCTCGTCCGCCGCCCACTGCGTTGGACACACCCGGCGGCCGCTCCTTCTTCGGCCGCGACTTCCTCGGCTTCGGCGGCATGGTGGTGGACGAGAAAGAGGAGGAGGAGGAGAATGGAGACGGCTACACAAATTCGGCGGGAGAGAATGGGGATATGCAAGCAAATTGAAGGGAAAACGACATGATTTTGGCGGTCCAGTCGCCGACTACGAGGGTCCACACGCCTCTTTCGCGCCAAATTCTTTCGTCCGGAGCCCCCGAGCGCGCCTCGGGAGACCGGGGATGGCGTGGGCTCGCCGGATGGATTAGGCCCAAGTCCGGACGAAATCGAGGAACCGGGGGCGCGACTGGGCCGAATTACGCCGTCCAGATGGGAAAATCGTCGCTCGGGGGCCTTATCGGGGAGACGAGTGGGGATGCTCTAAGGGAGACCAATTGATGAACCATCCGGATTTGAACTATAGCTCTGAACCAAAACTTAAGGAAATCCACCAAATCTTTGGCTGACAGAGAATCTGTTAATTTTTTCAAACTTGGACAAAAGCTTGTTTTTTTATTACTGTAATTGAAAAGAAGACAATTGTCCGGCTAACTAGAAAAGGACACCAACCATCGTGGAGATGACTGTCTGCCATGGACACACCCAGCAAATCTAGCTACTAAATCAAACACATACCAGGTAGAGGAGAGAACAATAGTCCAAGTTGCCCATAAGCATCATTGTTATCACCCATTTTGCCTCCGATATGGCGACTCCAACTTCGTTGGTGACGAACACCTATGACGCGATCCTCGGGGCAGACATATGTGGCCCGCATCAGCTCAAGACGAATAATTGTGGGGACTCATATTAGGTATCTAGAACATCCACTATATATGCATCTCACATTGATCTCATCGTTCAGTGTCGCGAAGCATAAATTATACCGACATCACATATTACTTACATTCATTAGCGCACATAATCTTACACAAGTATGGCCTTATGGCTAAAGTGTTACTTCAATGCCACACGTACATGGGTAAAATTCGAGTCTTTCAGCGGATCAACAAAAGAATAATTGTGGCATGGTTGGCTCCAGTGACGTATCTGTGTATAAGTTATGGTCAATTGACCCTATAACTTTCCTATAAACCCATTTCCCTTTATAAATGGTATCTAGGCAGTATGAACCCACATATTTATGTTGTTAGCTACGCCAATGGTTAGGTCTTGTGTTCCTCATCATATGTCCAAATACCGTAGTGGTGTCACGTCGAGAACTAACTCTTGCCATCTTTATGCTCATTGAATTCATTTGAGCATATGTGCCTCTTCTTTAGAATTTAGATCCATGATTCTTACTTGTGAGCATGGAGGATTTAGATCACTTACTAACTATGAGTATCTTATGTTTTTCAAGTATGAATTTTAAGAAGCTTGCTTTCTAAATTCATATAAAATTAGTTCTAAGCTACACAATATTCTGGGAGAAACATATATGAAAAATAAAGAAACAACCACAATAGGACGGCAAAAGAGAAGGATGCAAACAAAACATCATTTATTCCTCTCTAAATGGCAGAATGCTGTCCTGGAGCACAAACGAAACATCCATTTCAATTAGTGAAGCAAACAGCGCAATTACAAGTTTGTTCATCACACCAGGAGTCTTTCAGATAGCCACCCCGCTCTTTTGCCACAGAGTTGCATGTAATCTTGCACGGCGAGTTGAGGCAAACTTTCTGCCCAAGTGCATGTAGGATGCACTCTCGCTCTGTGACACACAATAGCGTATAGAATTGTTGTTAGGTTAATTATGTGCACATGAAAAACATATGTCAAATAAACGAAGTGAATAGGACTAGATTTCTATGTATGCAAACTAGCATCTTTTGGCCTGTTTGGATATGATGCGGAAATCTGAGTGTCGGATGACATAATTAGGTATGAATTACCTAGAAATATATAAATTAATTTATGCATATATTTGCGTAATTAAGTTTGGGTTAGCTTCAAATGTAAGAGTTTTCCATGCATCAGATGTGAGTACAGACCTAAATGAGCTAGGTACTTCATTTGATGTATTTTAGATTTAAAAAATTGGCCAATTTTTTTAATGAATATTAAGGACACAAGCGCTTCTCTAAAAAAAAAAAGAAGAATGGCCATTTCTGAGCACTTCATTTCTTGACCGTAAATAATCTAGTTTTTTGCAATGACATAAATAATCTACTTGAGTAAACATACCTGCGGATGTTATATTTCCTAGTAACACAAGAACCAAGACCAGACAAACACTTGCAGCCCGTGCGTCCATTGCAGAATGTTGCACCAGTATGCAACGACCCTTTTTTCTTGGTTTTTTGGTTGTGTTTTCACGGGTGGCTAAGAAACATCAACGTTGTATTGTGTGAATAAGGGAACAAACTCCCATTTTATAGGCTCCTTGATAAAGATTTAAAAGAGCATATAATTTTTATTGTGCATATTAATTGTATAATTAATGATGAAATATTTGATCTATTTATTGCCCGATATCCTATTTATATAGTGTGTTCTAGTACCAACTACAACATTAAAACAAAAGATTGAGATATAAAGAAAATCTTCATCATTATTATAGTATGCAATAATTAAGACATATTATGACACGCAATATATGCAAGGGCATGAAATCTTTATCATTATTATTCTAGCTGAATGCCCGTGCGTTGCTATGGGTCTTACAAAGAATTAATGTCATGCATATCACATGGTAACATACCATATATATTAAATTAGCGGTGATGCCAGTCTTCCTTTAGAGATACCACGTTAGATTTTTGCTTAGTTGGAGAGAGAGAATGAAGAGATAGAAGGTTGTCTTCCCTTAGCTAAGGGATCATCTCTTACGAAATAAGGGAATACTATTTTCTCCATTGTATCACATATGTCTTCCCTTAGCAACAGATTTCCTACCAAAATTTAATTATTAATATTAATTGCTAGAGATGGTCGTAAGAGATAATGCATTGTATAACTTATATCTAATGACTTCTCTAACTGATGTGGAGGGGTAAGAGAATGCATGCCTTCTCTACCATTTTACATGCCCTTCTACTACCAACTACAACATTAAAACAAAAGATTGAGATATAAAGAAAATCTTCATCATTATTATAGTATGCAATAATTAAGACATATTATGACACGCAATATATGCAAGGGCATGAAATCTTTATCATTAACTCCTAGAATACAGTAGTATATCGCTATCGCCACATGTAAAGCTTGGCGTGTGGAGTTTCTCTCCTTCAATCTACCATGCATTTATGCTATAACATGTGTCATGGCATCAACAAGTTTTAAATTCAAATACTTTTATATTTTGAATGGCTAATCTGGTTGACTTACGTTTTCACCGTTGGTGTATCCGGAAGAGATCTTCAAAACTGTACCTTATGTTGACATGTTTTGCCAACTTTTTTGTGTTAGTATTTGCCAGTTACACAATACGAAACAACCTAGTTGTAAAAACTTAGTTGACATGTCAGCGATCAATGCAAGGCTGCATGACTAATTTTAGTGAAATGGTATCACCTCTTAGTTAGTTATTGGAAACAATAGAAAATACTCACTCTCTACCTCTATGTAACATTGCAATGTCATAAGCATGTATAAAAATATCTGGAGACTAAGCAATATTATCATGACAACCGTTCTTTCAGTTGCCATGTTATTCTACGTCATTCTAAATTAATGCAAGTCTGGAGATACTCTTTTAAGTGGAATGATATCATCTCTTAGTAAATCAAACCAGTTGAAATACTCACTAACTAGCTCTGCATAACATTGCAAATTCCAAAAGCATGTCTAAAAATATCTAACAACTTGTAATATTATCTTGGTAACCATATTTTCTTAATTTGACAACCATGGTACATAGAAACGACAAATGGTGTGACAAACACATTTTTTGAAACATTGGAACACATGATCTAGTTTTGAATTCCTCGTCAGTATGAACTTGACAGTAAAAACAAATCGCTAATCAGATTAGCGATTTATAAATAAATTATTTAAATATTCACTACTACTCTGTTCGTAATACAAGATGTTACAAACACTATCTGGTACCCACTATGGTGTGTGTGCTCTCTCCATAAAATGACACATGCACACATCATTTAAACAAAATTATTCTACAAAAATCTGAACATGTCATTATTAGAGTAGATCAAAATGCAAGTATAAGGATTTACAATTTGGAGAAGTGGTTTTCGGTGAAAGTGAACTCCATGGGTCAATGTCAACCCAAAAAAGCTGTCTAAAAAAGGTCAAACAAAAAATCTGAAATTAGTTTCATACACTAAAAATATGTTTTGTACTAGGAATACAATATAAAATGGAGTTATACGGCTTGAATCAATGGTTGGTGGGGGTGGGGGTGTGCACACTCCATGGGCACCAAATTGCATCTTTAAGATGTTATTCCAAGGAAGAACACTAAATTATAATATCCTTAATGTGAGTATATTGACTGTAATAACATCTTATATTATGGGATGGATGAATTTTTTGCATAGAATGTGATGACGTCAATGATTATGTAGAAAATTTGCACGCAATGCATGTTCTCTCCCATTAGAGGAGATTCTCATCAGAGACCGGAGTATTTAGGAATTTTAGAAAATGCACATTGCCCGAACACATTTATTCTAACAACTACCACCATTCTCTCTCTCTCTCTCGGTGGTGTTTTCCTAAGTAGATCAATTTCCCTATTCTTGTCCAATGTATCGCGAATTGGGCTTGACGGGGGATCCTAGGCCTTATCGGCAATGCTTCTTTTCCCTAGCTTAGTTCTCCAGCGCTCCACTCTTCTTGATAGCCTCTCAAGCTTTCTTGTTAGGTACAACAGGGGACTTGATACAAGTCAACTGTATTAATATGCTCTTAACCTTCCATAGTGGGAATAACATAGGTAGTGACATGCATTCTATATACGCAAAAGGCTTAGGGGGAAGTTATTACTACCTCCTTTCCGATTAATAAGGCTTGTAAGTTTACTAAAATTCAAAGCTTACAAAATTTGACCAAATGCAATAAAGAAAATATGAACATCTACAACGTGAAACAAATATATGATAATATACTTTATGGTGAATCTACTAATATTGATTTAAATGTTCATATTTTTGTCTATAACATTGGTCAAACCTAGAGTGTGTTAACTTTTAACTAAGTTTAAAAGCCTTACTCGTTGGAACAGAGTGAGTAGTAAGGAGAGTGATGATTGTGATACTCCCTCCACCCTAAAATGTAAGTCACCCTTAAATTTCGTTGGTTAGCAGTTTGCAAGTTTGACCATGATATTTTTATTATAATATAGGCATAACATTTGTATATGTATATATGAAATGAAAGAGATTTGCAAGGTGAATGCAATGATACCATTTCTAAATTCTGAATGCATACAATTTGATATATATTAAGGATCAAAGTTGCGCAACATAAACTGTGCGGAAAAAATGTAGCTTAGGTATTGGGAAGGAGGAAGTCCCATAATATATAAACATAATACACTTACCTCACACTTTGTTCATACGTTCTCCAAAATTAAGTCACTAGCTTATATGCTGATAGAGTTGTTTCATTGGTAAAAGGGGTGTCAGGGAAAATTGGTTACCCCACCTATTAATATGCAAACACATGAACAACTACTTTGTAGAACTTGTACATTGACTAAAGGAAAGTGTACCCGCTCATGCGAATGTACTCATCCACTAGGTCACCGAAAACTCCATACGCTAGCATCCTCAATGCCGTAGTGAATTCCTGCGAATGTACTCATCCACTAGAACAGTCCGTAAAGACGAATTTTTTCGAGGCACTTAACATGCTCAGATGAAAAAGATCAAATTGAATGAAAGTTGCGTACATATCTGAGGATTACTCACGAATTTTTGCAAGATTTTACGATGTTCCTACAAAGATAATAGCACAAATTCGTGACACCTAAAAATCTGTTTCTGCGCAGAAATCCAAATCTAGTATCAACTTTCTATCAAAGACTTTACTTGGCACAACAATGCAATAAAGTAAAGATACAAAGGTATTGCTACAGTAGTAACAAGCACCTTGACTCAAATATAAAACAAAAATTGCAGAAATAAAATAATGGGTTGTCTCCCATAAGCGCTTTTCTTTAACGCCTTTCAGCTAGGCGCAGAAAGTGAAAATAAAGTAACTTCAAGAGAAGAAGCATCAACATCATAATTTGTTCTAATAATATAATCAAAAGGAAACTTCATTCTCTTTGTAGGGAAGTGTTCCATACCTTTCTTAAGAGGGAATTGATATTTAATATTTCCTTCTTTCATATCAATAATAGCACCAACGGTTCGAAGAAAGGCTCTTCCCAAAATAATAGGACAAGATGCATTGCATTCAATATCCAAAACAACAAAATCAACGGGGACAAGGTTGTTGTTAACCATAATATGAACATTGTCAATCCTCCCCAAAGGTTTCTTTATAGAATTATCAGCAAGATTAACATCCAAATAACAATATTTCAAAGGTGGCAAGTCAAGCATATCATAGAGTTTCTTAGGCATAACAGAAATACTTGCACCAAGATCACATAAAGCATTACAATCAAAATCATTGACCTTCATTTTAATGATGGGCTCCCAACCATCTTCTAACTTCCTAGGAATAGAAGTTTCAAGTTTTAATTCCTCTTCTCTAGCTTTAATGAGAGCATTTGTAATATGTTTTGTAAAGGCCAAATTTATAGCACTAGCATTAGGAATTCTAGCAAGTTTTTGCAAGAACTTAATAACTTCAGAGATATGAAAATTATCAAAATCAAAACCATTATGATCTAAAGCAATGGGATCATTGTCCCCAATACTCTAAAAAAATTCAGCACTTTTATCACAAACAGTTTCAGCAGTTTCAGGCAGTTTTGCACGCTTTGTAGTAGAAGTAGAAACGTTGCCAACACCAATTATTTTACCATTGATAGTAGGAGGTTTAGCAACATGTGAAGCATCAAAATTACTAGTGGTGGTAATAGTCCAAACTTTAGCTACATTATTCTCTTTAGCAAGTTTTTCTTCTCTTTCCCACCTAGCATGCAATTCAGCCATCATTCTAATATTGTCATTAATTCGAACTTGGATAGCGTTTGCTGTAGCAAATGACTTAATATCTTTAGTTTCATTAGGCATAACTTTCAGTTTTAAAAGATCAACATCAGCAGCAAGACTATCAACCTTGGAAGCAAGAACATCAATTTTACCAAGCTTTTCCTCAACAGATTTGTTAAAAGCAGTTTGTGTACTAATAAATTCTTTAAGCATGACTTCAAGACCAGAGGGTGCACTCCTACTATTGTTGTAAGAATTACCATAAGAATTACCATAACCATTACCATTATTAGAAGGATATGGCCTATAGTTGTTACAAAAATTATTCCTATAAGCATTGTTGTTGAAATTATTATTTTTAATGAAGTTCACATCAACATGTTCTTCTTGAGTTACCAATGAAGCTAAAGGAACATTATTAGGATCAACATGAGATCTACCATTAACAAGAATAGACATAATAACATCAATCTTATCACTCAAGGAGGAGGCTTCTTCAACAGAATTTACCTTCTTACCTTCAGGAGTCCTTTCAGTGTGACATTCAGAGTAGTTGATCATCATATCATCAAGAAGCTTTGTTGCAGCACCCAAAGTGATGGACATAAAAGTACCTCCAGCAGTTGAATCCAATAGGTTCCTTGAATAAAAATTTAATCCTGCATAAAAGGTTTGGATGATCATCCAAGTAGTTAGTCCATGGGTGGGGCAATTCTTTACCAAAGATTTCATTCTCTCCCATGCTTGGGCAACATGTTCATTATCCAATGGCTTAAAATTCATAATGCTACTTCTCAAAGATATAATTTTAGCAGGAGGATAATATCTTCCAATGAAAGCATCTTTACATTTAGTCCATGAATCAATACTATTTTTAGGCAAAGATAGCAACCAATCTTTAGCTCTTCCTCTTAAGGAGAAAGGAAACAATTTTAGTTTTATAATATCCCCATCTACATCCTTATACTTTTGCATTTCACAAATTTCAACAAAATTATTAAGATGGGCAGCAGCATCATCAGTACTAACACCAGAAATATGCTCTCTCATAACAAGATTTAGTAAAGCAGGTTTAATTTCATAAAATTCTGCTGTAGAAGCAGGTGGAGCAATAGGAGTGCATATGAAATCATTATTATTTGTGCTAGTGAAGTCACACAACTTAGTGTTCTCAGGTGTATTCATTTTAGCAATGATAAAAATAAGTAAAGCAAACCGAATTAAATAAAGTAAAGCAAGTAACTAATTTTTTTGTGTTTTTGATATAGAGAAAGCAAACAAGACAGAAAATAAAATAAAGCAAGACAATAAAAAAAGTAAAGAGATTGGGTGTGAGAGACTCCCCTTGCAGCGTGTCTTGATCTCCTCGGCAACGGCGCCAGAAAAGTTTGCTGCTTACGCGTGACGGGTCTTGCAACGGCGCCAGGAAGTAGCTCCTTGTGACGGTAAAGCACACGTCCGTTGGGAACCCCAGGGAAGGTACGTATGATGTGTATAGCAGCGAGTTTTCCCTCAGTAAGAAACCAAGGTTATCGAACCAGTAGGAGATGAAGGTCACGTGAAGGTTGTTGGTGAAGGAGTGTAGTGCGGCGCAACACCAGAGATTCCGGCGCCAACGTGGAACCTGCACAACACAATCAAGATACTTTGCCCCAACTTAACAAGTGTGGTTGTCAATCTCACCGGCTTGCTGAAAACAAAGGATTAAACGTATGGTGTGGAGAATGATGTTTGCTTGCAAAGAACAACAGAGAACAATGATTGCGGTAGGTTGTATTTCAGATGTAAAAGAATGGACCGGGGTCCACAGTTCACTAGTGGTGTCTCTCCAATAATATAAATAACATGTTGGGTGAACAAATTACAGTTGGGCAATTGACAAATAGAGAGGGCATAACAATGCACATACATATCATGATGACTACTATGAGATTTACTTAGGGCATTACGACAAAGAACATAGACTGCTATCCAGCATGCATCTATGCCTAAAAAGTCCACCTTCGGGTTAGCATCCGCACCCCTTCCAGTATTAAGTTGCAAACAACAGACAATTGCATTAAGTATTATGCGTAATGTAAACAATACAAATATCCTTAGACAAAGCATTGATGTTTTATCCCTAGTGGCAACAGCACATCCACAACCTTAGAACTTTCTGTCACTGTCCCAGATTCAATGGAGGCATGAACCCACTATCTAGCATAAATACCCCCTCTTGGAGTTACAAGTATCAACTTGGCCAGAGCCTCTACTAGAAACGGAGAGCATGCAAGATCATAAACAACACATATATGATAGATTGATAATCAACTTGACATAGTATTCCATATTCATCGGATCCCAACAAACACAACATGTAGCATTACAATAAGATGATCTTGATCATGATAGACAGCTCACAAGATCTAAACATGATGGCACAATAGGAGAAGACAACCATCTAGCTACTGCTATGGACCCATAGTCCAAGGATGAACTACTCACGCATCAGTCCGGAGGCGGGCATGGTGATGTAGAGCCCCCCGGTTATGATTCCCCTCTCCGGCAGGGTGCCGGAGGTGATCTTCAGAAACCCCGAGATGGGGTTGACGGCGGTGGCGTCTCAGGAACTTTTCTCGTATCGTGGCTCTCGATACTAGGGTTTTCCAATACGAAGGAATATATAGGCGAAGAGGCAGCATCGGGGGAGCCAGGGGGTGGGCTCCTGTAACATCCCAAATTTCAATAAAAGAGAGAAGAAGAATTCGAGAGATCCAAATTTCAGAATCAACAAAAACTTTTAAATTGCATATAGTACCCTGCATAGGACTTGTGCATTTTGAGTGATATGCCATGATGATTGATTTATTGTTTATGTGATGAACTCTAAAACCCTAAAGTAATCAAGTGAAGATCACCAATCAAATAAATCAAAAGAGAAAGAAATCAAATAAGAGTAAAACCCTAAAAACCCTAACATATGGCCTATGCCATTTTTGTAAACTTTGACCCTAGACCCATTTGACCTTCACCATTACTTGTAATATGCTATTTGATAGTTATTACAACTTTGGGAATCAAAGAAATACCTTTTGAACCAAATCCAAAATCAAAATTTGCTCACATAGAATAATGGTCATTTTTTACTTTTACAATCTGGTCACCACTTCGAGCCTCTATAATTCAAGATTTCTAAACCAAACAAATCCCATTCTTTGCATGTCATCCAAGTACTCACCAAGGTGAACAACTTCTGTAAAGACCATTACACCAAATTCATCTTGGATCAAAAGTTAGATGCAAGCAAAGAGGAGACTTTGAAACTTTGGCAAGATCATCAATTTTCAAACTTTGATCAAACCAGGCCACCTCTTGCTCACCACTTGACCTAGCTATGATCCCTGGACCTCACCCTACCTAGACCATGCATTGACACCACCTGGACACGACCAAACATGGCGTGGCCATGGCCATGCCGGCCGTGTTCCCCATCGACGCCCACCCCTCTCTCCCTGCATCTCCAGCTCGAGCCACCTTGCCAAACGAGTAGCCCTTGATCTCCTGAGATCGCCTGTACCCGCCGTTGAACGCGAGGACACCGACACGACCCGGACGGAGCGCGCCCAGGACGCTCCAGGTACGCCACCAACGGCATGAAGACATCACCCGTGCACGGACGCGCGCGACACGGGCACGCGTCGTTCGCCGTACCCCGCCGTACCCCGAGCACCTCCGCGCGCCCTGGTACTCGTCTCGCCACGCGGAGCTCGCCGGACACGCTCACGTCACCCCCTAGCGCCTACCGCCGCTGAAGAGGAAGCTTCCTTCCAACACGGCCGCGACAGTACGCGCAAGCGCCCGACCATCGTACGCCACCACTTACCGCGCCGTTGACGCTCCGAGGACCACGGTGACGTTGTGAACACTGCGGCGCCAACGCCTAGCCCTCTAGCTCACCGGAGACGCCGCGCACTTGTCGACCACCACCCTGCCCCGCAGCACACCTCCCCTTCTATAAATAGAGGCCTTCCCCGAGCAATCCCAGCACACCACCATGATCTCCTCTCACCACCGCTTCTCCTCGCACCAGTAGCCACCTCAATCGACGCCGGAGCAAGCTCAATCGAGCGATCGGAGCCACGGAAATCCTGGTGAAATCGCCGTCGATCCAGGCCACCTCGAGCTCCGCCGCTGCTACAGGCTACCTCGCCGTCGTCTACAACCTCGTCAAGCACACTGCCAACCCTAGCTGGAGCCACGGTGAGCTCGCCGACCCCCTACCTCGCCGCGCCAGTGACTCGATCTCGCCGGAGATGACGATGGCCCTGCGCCGTCCGATCCTCGTTCTAATCCAACGCACCGCATCGCGCGTACCGATTCGGTCGTTATGACCGATCGACGGGTGGAGCCCACCGTCAGACAGCCCACGCGTGCGTGGACGCGTGGTGGGCTGGACTTGGGCTGTTTAATTCAAATCTGGCCCGTTAGAGTTTCCCGCCGGCCCTTTTATTTGAATCTCGTTTAAAATTACCAAACAAATTTCAATACTGGATCCCACTTTGAAAATCCATAGAATCTGTTTGGCTTGGCCAAATTTAACAAATTTCATATTGTTAGAAAGCTAGAGAAAAGTTCTACAACATGCCACTGGTCTTACCTTGAGATCTTTTGTAGAAATAATGTGACAAAAAGAACAAGCCAGGGACTTTTGCACATTCAATTAAATCTTAAAAATCAACCACAATAGATATTAAGTTAATTCCAACTCCAATAACTCACATTTGACTTACACTAATTGTTTCTACAAGAAAATTTTGTGGTCACTTTGCATGATCATGCCCTAGTTTAAGTAATGGGCAATATGACTAGTTTACTTAAGTGATATTGTCCAAAACTATTATGCAAACCATATGAAGTATTTCACTTCATTTAAATCTTGTCTCAAGTGAATTCATGTGATGTTTGAACCCCTGGTCAAACACTCTTATATGAAATACTTGGAGATTTAAATCATGTGTAGAATTATTAAATGGTATGAGGTGGTCTACCTCATTTAAATATTTTTCTCAAATAATGAGAATGAATGGTTGACTTGGCTCAACATAAGTTCATGTATTATTGTTTGAGAAATTAAATCTTAAGAAGATTTCAATGAGAGGAAATTATTCCTCAAGAACCTTATGGAAATTATCTTTCACATATGAAATGAGAGGAAATTATTTTTCCTCAAGCCACACAACCAATGCGCCCAAATTGAATTAATTGTGTGCTTAGCATAGTTTGTGTGAATGTATATGATGTTTGGAATAGCCATTGAATTAGTGAGTAATTATACTCATATTTAAATTTAGACGCTAGCACCGGAGACTACCAGGAAGAGGAAGGATTCTACCAAGAGGAGGAAGAAGAGAACCTTGAGAGCTACCAAGGGAAGCTAATACTCTTGCAAACAGCAAAGCTCCTTTGGGGCAAGGCACCATGATTCTTATCTTTCTTAACACAAGCCTATCCCAAGTTTTTACCTTACAAGTTTTACCTGCTTATTTCAAAGAGTTACTTGGATAAGTTAACTTGGTCTAAGTGATTAAGATTACTAGTGTAGCAAGGTTAGTCTCAAGCTAGCCAAGCAAGATAGCACCCCTTATGATTAGTGCTAGTGCTAAAATACTAAACCTGACTATTCTAGATGGGAACATGTGACTTTGAAAGGAATTTGAAACCTTGGAATGATGAGTCATTCCATTGAATGATTTTTGAAGGTGAAAATGACCAAGAGAAGATGGTGATTTTTGATACAAAACTGATATTGGTTTGAATGCGATACCTTTCCAATTTTGAGTACCCCCACAATACCTTATTATGGGTAGGGCTTAACTGGAAGTTTATACACCTTAGTATGGGTTCCCTCGGAACACACATCATAGGGGTTATGCCGAGGCTGCCTCCGTTGTTGAGAAAAGATGTGAATTGAGGTGAATTGTAAGGCCAAGCCCTGTGCAGTTCCCAGGTTGACAGTTGGTTTTCACTGGGAGGCCAAGCTCATGGGGAGAGGTGCTCATACTAGGGTTTGTAAGTGAAAGGTTATGGTTGATGATCCGCGTACTATGTTACAATGATTCGGGGTTATCCCGACGGATGAAATCAAATGTTGTGGCGCAAGTGTGCAACCTCTGCAAAGTGTAAATCTATTCGAATAGCCGTGTCCACGGTTACGGACGGTTGGAAATGCCATACAGTTTCTGTAGTCAAATTTTTGAAAATGTTGGTGAAATGCATGGTGAATTGGGGACTTGTTTTGGAATACAACAAATGTTGTGGGAATGACACTAATGTTCCCACTTGAGTTAGTTAGCTCATGAATAAGTCTTTGCTCAAATACTTGTGAACTAAAATTGGCTTTATGCAAATTAAACTAGAGCTTAGCACCCCTTATTAAAATTGTAGTAATTACAGTAGTGTTAGTTTGCAAGTACTTAAAGTACTTACGGCTTTGTCCCTGGCTATTCAAATGGCCAGAGTATGAAGATGAACAGAACTACCATGGAGATGACCAGCAGGACGCCTACGACAACTAGGAGTCTTCCGACGTCAAGCGTTGGCCTATGGACTAGAGAGTCCCTTTATCTTTACGCTTCCGCTATGAACTTGTGTTCGTTCGTTGATCAATAGATCAACTATTTGTGTAATATGGATCATGTGATTCAAGTTGTAAGACAATATGGTTTGTAATAAATGATGATCGTGATACTTAACTATTATGCCTCGCAACAACAATATTCCTGGGATTGCGATGAATGACATAATAGGCATCTGGACTTAAAATTCCGGGTGTTGACAAGTTGGTATCAGAGCCATTGTTTGACCTTAGAAGACCCTAGTTAGAATGGACGTTCAGAAAAAACCTAACTTTGAAATCAAATGAAGAGATTATTTATGAAAATTTATTCACATTCTTGCCTTTGAGACTTTTTCGAAATTTGATGAACCATGCTCTTTCTTAAATCTACTTAAAATTTTGCCACACTTGTTCACTCTCTAACTTACTCATCCATTTCGTTTTCAGATGGAGCCGAATGAACCCATCAACGCCAAGTTTTACCAGCTCGGAAACGGTGGGAGTCTGATTTTCGAGCACGACCTCAACGCTGTCTCGAAATTTCTTGGACACCTCCACCCCGAGTTCCACGGGATTCAGGTGAACGATCAACCCGGCGGCGAGTTGCAGTGGATCATCACTGCAGACCTGAGGGGCACGAGGGAGTCTCCCACCTCGGAGAGGATCCTTTTCTCCTTCCGTGAGAGCAACTGGCTCGACGGACTCGCCAGAGCCCTTCAGGAGGCACTTTCACGCCTCTGTGGACAGAACGTGGTGCGCCTACTTGCGTCCCGCTTCGCTCACCTTGTGAGGCGTGATGCCGCAGGAGTGCCCATGGAGCTGCAGTCTCACCCTGAGTTGAGGCACCACGCGGAGCATCTGGATTTCATGCTGTACCACACTCAGCAGGATCTGGACAACGCCCGTGCGTACGCCAACCAGAATCACCTCGCTTTGGCAAATCATGCCGAGGCCATCAAGATGCTGGCCAATGACCGCAAGAAGCTTCGCCTGCAGCGTGCGAAGAAGGATGCTACTATTGTGCGCCTTCACGCCCAGATCGCATCTTTGGAGGCCACTGTCAAGGCCCAGGAGGACCAGCTGAGGGAGATGGAGGAGGATGATGAAGGTATCGACCTTCAGGGAGGAGGAGCCTTCCTGAGTGACGACGACGACTTTGAGGAGGACGAGTTCACTGAGGAGGAGGACTACGCGTTTCTAGAGGCAGGACCTGACGATGTCGTCCCTATCGACATTGAGGACGAGGGTAGTTGCACTTGAGCACTTATGTAGGTGTGAGTTGTATCCCGTCCGTTGTATCGTAGCATGTGAAATGGTTCTTCAAACCATGGAAAGAGTTGGGTGTTAGCTTGTAATGTGTTATGTTGAATGAATGAATGAATGTGTGTGGTCATAAAAAACATTCAAGTTTTGAAGTTTTTAACTTACTCAAAATAAACTATATAATTTTTCCCTCTTATCTCATGATCTTCTGTATATCCAGATGGCCCCTCCCAATCGCCACAACAACAACGCCATGATGCAACTGCTGCAAACCCTGCTGCAAGACAGGGAGACTGAAAGAGCTGAACGTCAAGCCAACATCGCAGCACTGCAAAACCTTGCTAACCAAGGCCATGGGAATCATGATCACCCCGGATCAAAACTCAAGAACTTCCGAACACCAACCCTACGGTGTTTAGCAAGACTGAGGAACCCCTCGATGCCGATGACTGGCTCCAGACCATGGAAAACAACTGGGAAGTAGCTGGAGTGGAAGCCAACGAGATGGTCCTGTTTGCAACCCATTATCTCGCTGGACCAGCCCGAGCCTGGTGGACTAGCACCCGCGCCATGAACGGAGGACAATTCATCAGTTGGGCAGACTTCAAGCTTAAGTTCAGCAAGTACCATGTACCCCCGGGTCTTATCAAGAAGATGAGGGATGAGTTCCGTGAACTGAAGCAGGGTCGCATGACGGTGGTAGAATACCGCGACAGGTTCCTTACCCTGTCAAGGTACGCTCCTGACGAGACCGACACCACCGAGAAGAGGCAGGAGAGATTCCTGAACGGACTGCATGATGAGATGCAGACTGTCCTAGTCAACATCCCCTTCGCCGACCTTGAAGCCCTTGTTGATTCCGCCATCCAGATGGAGGGCAAGCTGAATCAAGCCAACGAGAACCGCAAACGCCGCATGATGCACCAGAGTGGGCCTAGAAATGCCCCGAAGTATCGCCCCAGCTCAAGCGGAGGTTTCACTCCGAGAAACAACAACAAGCTCCCTATGCAGAACTCGCGCCCCGGTTATCAGAACCGGAATGGAGGAAACCCCATGCCGGGAGGCCACCACAACAACAACAACTACAACAACAACAACAACAACAACTTCAACCGCGCTCCGCCCAGAGCTCCCAACCCCAACAACAATAACACCAACACTGCCCCCAGAACTGGAAACAACGCCATTCCCGTCGCCCCCAAGGACAAGTCCACCATCACCTGCTATGAGTGCGGAGTGGTGGGACACTACTCCAACGAGTGTCCCAAGAGGCTCGCCAAGCTCGCAGGAAACACCGCTGCACACCGCTCAGCAGCAACGCCGCGTCTCCACCGGCAAGAAGTTCGCCCCCAACAACCCCAACAACCGCAATGGCCGTCTCTTCCACATGAACGCCGAAGAAGCCCAGGAAGCACCAGATGTTGTACTGGGTATGTTTCTTGTCAACTCGATACACTGCGAGTGTTGTTTGATTCCGGAGCATCTCATTCTTTTGTCACGGAAGACTTTGCATCCACAAGTAAAATTCAACCTATCAGCTTGAAGCATGTCATGATAGTTCAAATCCCCGGATCAACCACCAAAGCCAGAAAATTTTGCAAAAATGTACCCATCATAATACATGAAGTCGAGTTTTATGCCAACCTGATCATTCTGGGAACCAAAGGTTTGGAAGTAGTACTGGGTATGGATTGGATGGCCAAACACCATGGATTGATTGATTGTGCTAAGAAATCCATCACCATGACTAGTAGCACCGGTATCATAGTAGAACATGTATCTGATAGACTACCCGGAAATTCACCTGCAACCAGAGTGTATCCAAGCCCACCTTGGATCAGATCAGGGTCGTTTGTCGATACCCTGATGTGTTTCCTGATGGTCTACCCGGTATGCCCCCAGATCGGATATCGAGTTTATCATTGAGTTAATTCCCGGAACAGGACCTATAGCCCAGAGAGCCTATAGCATGAACCCGGCAGAACTAGTGGAACTGAAGAAGCAACTGGATGAATTACTAGCTAAAGGTCTGATTCAACCAAGTGCGTCGCCTTGGAGATCCCCAGTTTTGTTTGTGGACAAGAAGGATGGTGCCAGTCGTTTATGTACGGATTATCGTAAGCTTAACGATGTCACCATCAAAAAAATACCCCTTGCCAAAGATAGAAGACCTGTTTGACCAACTGACCGGTGCCATAGTATTCTCGAAGATTGATCTTAGGACTGGATACCATCAACTGAAGATTCGTGCATCGGATATTCCCAAAACTGCCTTTACCACCAGATATGCATTGTACGAGTACAATGTCATGTCATTTGGATTGACAAATTCCCCCGCTTACTTCATGAACCTCATGAACAAGATCTTCATGAACTTCCTAGATAAGTTTGTCGTTGTGGTCATCGATGACATCCTAATCTACTCCAAGTCTGAAGAAGAACATGAGCAACACCTGGAAGCTGTCCTAGATACCCTTCGGGAGCATCAGTTGTATGCTAAGTTTAGCAAGTGTGAATTTTGGCTGAAGGAAGTAGGATTCTCGGGACATATCTTGTCTGCAGGAGGAATTGCCGTAGATCCCGCCAAAATCAAGACTGTTGCAGAATGGAAAGCCCCAACAACCCAGACCGAGGTCCGCGCTTTTCTTGGATTAGCCGGATATTACCGCAGATTTGTCGAAGGCTTCTCGAGCATCGCTCGACCAATGACCCAATTGCTGAAGAAGGACAAGAAGTTCGAATGGACTGACAAATGTGAAGAGAGTTTCCAACAACTCAAGAGTAGACTGACCTCAGCCCCAATCCTGATCATGCCGGACATCACCAAACCATTTGACGTCTATTGTGACGCCTCCAAGATTGGTCTTGGATGCGTGTTAATGCAAGAAGGCAAGGTGATATCTTATCTGTCTAGGCAACTGAAGCAGCATGAGCAGAACTATCCAACCCATGACCTCGAGCTTGCCGCTGTAGTATTAGCACTGAAGGTATGGCGTCATTACCTCATGGGTAATCGCTGCGAGATCTATTCGGATCACAAGAGCCTGAAGTATATCTTCACACGAGAAGGAGCTGAATATGAGGCGAGAGAAGATGGTTAGAGTTGATCAAGGACTATGATATGGAAATTCACTACCACCCCGGCAAGGCCAATGTGGTAGCAGATGCGCTGAGTAGACTGCCGTGTCAGTTGAACTCCATGATAGCAGAAGAACAACCTAGCCTCTACCAAGAGTTTGAGCAGTTTAGAATGGAACTAGTTAGTGAAGGATTCCTAGCCAGCATAGAGCTTCAGCCCACCTTGATTGGTCAGATCAAGGAAGCACAGAAGGAAAATGCCAGCATTGACGGAATCAAGAAACAGATAGCTGCAGGGAAAGCACCGGGATTCACCGTAGATGAAGCCGGAGTTCTTTGGTACAAAGGACGCCTCTGCGTACCATCGGACTCAGTCTTGAAGCAAGTCATTATGCAAGAAGCCCATGACACCCTTTACTCAATTCACCCCGGAGGTACCAAGATGTATCAAGACCTGAAGGAGCAATTCTGGTGGCATGGAATGAAGAGAGAGATCGGAAGCTACATCGCCAAGTGTGATATCTGTTAGAGAGTCAAGGCGGAACATCAGCGACCCACAGGACTGCTGCAACCCCTACAGATTCCAGAATGGAAGTGGGATTCGGTAGGAATGGACTTTATCACCGGTTTGCCCAAATCCAGCAAAGGCAATGATTCAATATGGGTAGTTGTTGATAGATTGACCAAGGTAGCTCATTTCATCGCCGTCAAGACCACATACCAAGGCCCGAAGTTAGCTGAACTGTACATCTCCAGAATTGTTGCCCTGCACGGAACCCCGAAGTCGATAGTGTCAGATAGAGGATCACAATTCACCTCAAGATTCTGGCAGAAGGTGCACGAAGGACTAGGAACCCGTCTGAATTTCAGCACCGCCTATCATCCGCAGACCGATGGACAGACGGAAAGAGTCATCCAGATACTGGAGGACATGCTGAGAGCATGTGTACTAGAGTACGGATCCAAGTGGGAAGACTGCTTGCCTTACGCAGAATTCTCTTACAACAACAGCTACCAAGCCAGCTTACAGATGGCCCCCTTTGAAGCTTTGTACGGAAGGAAGTGCCGTACCCCCCCTGAATTGGTCAGAAGTCGGAGAAAGCCAAGTCTTTGGACCTGATGTTCTTCGTGAATCCGAAGAGAAAGTGCACAAGATCCGCGAGTACCTCAAGACAGCGCAATCAAGGCAGAAGAGCTACGCCGACAAGAGACGTCGAAAGATGACCTTCGAGATCGGAGATTTTGTCTATCTCAAGGTATCCCCCCTGAAAGGAATGCAGAGATTTCAGCTGAAAGGAAAGCTCGCACCCCGATATGTCGGACCCTTCAAAGTTCTGAGTCACCGAGGCGAAGTATCCTATCAACTGGAGTTACCTGAAGAAATGTCGGCGGTGCACGACGTGTTTCACATCTCACTTCTCCGGAAGTGCCTTGAAGTCCCCGAGAAGACCGAAGTGTTCAAGAACATCGATCATCGATCGGTGGACATCAACCAAGACCTGATGTACCGCGAAGTGGTTCGCATCCTGGAGGAAGCTTAAAGAACCATCCGCACCCGAAGCATCAAGTTTCTGAAGATACAGTGGAGCAACCATACTGAAGATGAAGCCACTTGGGAGCGAGAGGAAGACATGAAGAAAGAATACCCAGATCTCTTTAGCACCTAATTTTTCTTTAAGATCTCGGGACGAGATCTTTTGTAAGGGGGAAGGGTTTGTAACATCCCAAATTTCAATAAAAGAGAGAAGAA
Organism: Lolium rigidum; assembly: GCF_022539505.1. Taxonomy (NCBI): domain Eukaryota; kingdom Viridiplantae; phylum Streptophyta; class Magnoliopsida; order Poales; family Poaceae; genus Lolium; species Lolium rigidum. The sequence continues at coordinate 93,063,249 of NC_061513.1, forward strand.
GAATTCCAGAGATCCAAATTTCAGAATCAACAAAAACTTTTAAATTGCATATAGTACCTCGCACGGGACTTGTGCATTTTGAGTGATATGCCATGATGATTGATTTATTGTTTATGTGATGAACTCTAAAACCCTAAAGTAATCAAGTGAAGATCACCAATCAAATAAATCAAAAGAGAAAGAAATCAAATAAGAGTAAAACCCTAAAAACCCTAACATATGGCCTATGCCATTTTTGTAAACTTTGACCCTAGACCCATTTTACCTTCACCATTACTTGTAATATGCTATTTGATAGTTATTAAAACTTTGGGAATCAAAGAAATACCTTGTGAACCAAATCCAAAATCAAAATTTGCTCACATAGAATAATGGTCATTTTTGACTTTTACAATCTGGTCACCACTTTGAGCCTCTAGAATTCAAGATTTCTAAACCAAACAAATCCCATTCTTTGCATGTCATCCAAGTACTCACCAAGGTGAACAACTTCTGTAAAGATCATTACACCAAATTCATCTTGGATCAAAAGTTAGAAGCAAGAAAAGAGGAGACTTTGAAACTTTGGCAAGATCATCAATTTTCAAACTTTGATCAAACCAGGCCACCTCTTGCTCACCACTTGACCTAGCTATGATCCCTGGACCTCACCCTACCTAGACCATGCATTGACACCACCTGGACACGACCAAACATGGCGTGGCCATGGCCATGCCGGCCGTGTTCCCCATCGACGCCCACCCCTCTCTCCCTGCATCTCCAGCTTGAGCCACCTTGCCAAACGAGTAGCCCTTGATCTCCTGAGATCGCCTGTACCCGCCGTTGAACGCAAGGAAGCCGACACGACCCGGACGGAGCGCGCCCAGGACGCTCCAGGTACGCCGCCAACGGCATGGCGACGTCACCCGTGCACGGACGCGCGCGACACGGGCACGCGTCGTTCGTCGTACCCCGCCGTACCCCGACCACCTCCGCGCGCCCTGGTACTCGTCTCGCCACGCGGAGCTCGCCGGACACGCTCGCGTCACCCCCTAGCGCCTACCGCCGCCGGAGAGGAAGCTTCCTTCCACCACGACCGCGACAGTACGCGCAAGCGCCCGACCATCGTACGCCACCACTTACCGCGCCGTTGACGCTCCGAGGACCGCGGTGACGTTGTGAACACCGCGGCGCCAACGCCTAGCCCTCTAGCTCACCGGAGACGCCGCGCACTTGTCGACCACCACCCTGCCCCGCAGCACACCTCCCCTTCTGTAAATAGAGGCCTTCCCCGAGCAATCCCATCACACCACCATGATCTCCTCTCACCACCGCTTCTCCTCGCACCAGTAGCCACCTCAATCGACGCCGGAGCAAGCTCAATCGAGCGATCGGAGCCGCGGAAGCCCTGGTGAAATCGTCGTCGATCCAGGCCACCTCGAGCTCCGCCGCTGCTATAGGCTGCCTCGCCGCCGTCTACAACCTCGTCAAGCACACTGCCAACCCTAGCTGGAGCCACGGTGAGCTCGCCGACCCCCTACCTCACCGCGCCAGTGACTCGATCTCGCCGGAGATGACGATGGCCCTGCGCCGTCCGATCCTGTTCTAATCCAACGCACCGCATCGCGCGTACCGATTCGGTCGTTATGACTGACTGACGGGTGGAGCCCACCGTCAGACAGCCCACGCGTGCGTGGACGCGTGGTGGGCTGGACTTGGGCTGTTTAATTCAAATCTGGCCCATTAGAGTTTCCCGTCGGCCCTTTTATTTGAATCTCGTTTAAAATTTCCAAACAAATTTCAATACTGGCTCCCAATTTGAAAATCCATAGAATCTGTTTGGCTTGGCCAAATTTAACAAATTTCATATTGTTAGAAATCTAGAGAAAATTTATACAACATGCCGCTGGTCTCACCTTGAGATCTTTTGTAGAAATAATGTGACAAAAAGAACAAGCCAGGGACTTTTGCACATTCAATTAAATCTTAAAAATCAACCACAATAGATATTAAGTTAATTCCAACTCCAATAACTCACATTTGACTTACACTAATTGTTTCTGCAAGAAAATGGTGTGGTCACTTTGCATGATCATGCCCTAGTTTAAATAATGGGCAATATGACTAGTTTACTTAAGTGATATTGTCCAAAACTATTATGCAAACCATATGAAGTATTTCACTTTATTTAAATCTTGTCTCAAGTGAATTCATGTGATGTTTGAACCCCTGGTCAAACACTCTTATATGAAATACTTGGAGATTTAAATCATGTGTATAATTATTAAATGGTATGAGGTGGTCTACCTCATTTAAATCTTTTTCTCAAATAATGAGAATGAATGGTTGACTTGGGTCAACATAAGTTCATGTATTATTGTTTGAGAAATTAAATCTTAAGAAGATTTCAATGAGAGGAAATTATTCCTCAAGAACCTTATGGAAATTATCTTTCACATATGAAATGAGAGGAAATTATTTTTCCTCAAGCCACACAACCAATGCGCCCAAATTGAATTAATTGTGTGCTTAGCATAGTTTGTGTGAATGTATATGATGTTTGGAATAGCCATTGAATTAGTGAGTAATTATACTCGTATTTAAATTTAGACGCTAGCACCGGAGACTACCAGGAAGAGGAAGGATTCTACCAAGAGGAGGAAGAAGAGAACCTTGAGAGCTACCAAGGCAAGCTAATACTCTTGCAAAGTGCAAAGCTCCTTTGGGGCAACGCACCATGATTTTTATCTTTCTTAACACAAGCCTATCCCAAGTTTTTACCTTACAAGTTTTACCTGTTTATTTCAAAGAGTTACTTGGATAAGTTAACTTGGTCTAAGTGATTAAGATTACTAGTGTAGCAAGGTTAGTCTCAAGCTAGCCAAGCAAGATAGCACCCCTTATGATTAGTGCTAGTGCTAAAATACTAAACCTGACTACTCTAGATGGGAACATGTGACTTTGAAAGGAATTTGAAACCTTGGAATGATGAGTCATTCCATTGAATGATTTTTGAAGGTGAAAATGACCAAGAGAAGATGGTGATTTATGATACAAAACTGATATTGGTTTGAATGTGATACCTTTCCAATTTTGAGTACCCCCACAATACCTGATTATGGGTAGGGCTTAACTGGAAGTTTATACACCTTAGTATGGGTTCCCTCGGAACACACATCATAGGGGTTATGCCGAGGCTGCCTCCGTTGTTGAGAAAAGATGTGAATTGAGGTGAATTGTAAGGCCAAGCCCCGTGCAGTTCCCAGGTTGACAGTTGGTTTTCACTGGGAGACCAAGCTCATGGGGAGAGGTGCTCATACTAGGGTTTGTAAGTGAAAGGTTATGGTTGATGATCCGCGTACTGTGTTACGATGATTCGGGGTTATCCCGACGGATGAAATCAAATGTTGTGGCACAAGTGTGCAACCTCTGCAGAGTGTAAATCTATTCGAATAGCCGTGTCCACGGTTACGGACGGTTGGAAAGGCCATACAGTTTCCGGTGTCAGATTTTTGAAAATGTTGGTGAAATGCATGGTGAATTGGGGACTTGTTTTGGAATACAACAAATGTTGTGGGAATGAAACTAATGTTCCCACTTGAGTTAGTTAGCTCATGAATAAGTCTTTGCTCAAATACTTGTGAACTAAAATTGGCTTTATGCAAATTAAACTAGAGCTTAGCACTCCTTATTAAAATTGTAGTAATTACAGTAGTGTTAGTTTGCAAGTACTTAAAGTACTTACGGCTTTGTCCCTGGCTATTCAAATGGCCAGAGTATGAAGATGAACAGAACTACCACGGAGATGACCAGCAGGACGCCTACGACAACTAGGAGTCTTCCGACGTCAAGCGTTGGCCTGTGGACTAGAGAGTCCCTTTATCTTTACGCTTCCGCTATGAACTTGTGTTCGTTCGTTGATCAACAGATCAACTATTTGTGTAATATGGATCATGTGATTCAAGTTGTAAGACAATATGGTTTGTAATAAATGATGACTGTGATTGTTAACTATTATGCCTCGCAACAACAATATTCCTGGGATTGCAATGAATGACATAATAGGCATCTGGACTTAAAAATCCGGGTGTTGACAGCTCCCCACACCTGGGCGCGCCAGGGGGCAGGCCGCGCCACCCTATGGGGTGGCCCCCCTGCTGGCCGCCTCCGACTCTTCTTCTGTGTTCTGGAATCCTCCGTAAAATAGGGCCGTGGGCTTTTGTTTCGTCCAATTCCGAGAATATTTCCCCGTGTAGGATTTCTGAAACCAAAAACAGCAGAAAACAGGAACTGGCGTTTCGGCATCTTGTTAATAGGTTAGTACCGGAAAATGCATAAACATGATATAAAGTATGAGTAAAACATGTAGGTATTATCATAAAACTAGCATGGAACATAAGAAATAATTCATTAACATCCGAATACATTGCCGGAAGAGAGGCGCCTTGAACAAGAGATTAGTCCGATGAAACTAGTCCCGTCATAGTTGATCATGGATGGCTTCTCGCTTGCGGTCCTTCCCTACGGTGCGTACCTTGACCGAGCCCATGTACCTTTGTACTTGGTTTTCTTCATGCTCATGGACGAGAAGAGTCACAGCTGTCAGGATCTCGCTAACATCATCGGACTCGTCCGACGATGTGTCGATGACATGCATGGTCGTAGAAAAACTCATATGAACTATACACCATGGTCTACCATAGAGTATTACGGACTATGAGCAATGTTTTTCATATGTATGGATTGAAAACAGTGGACAGCGAGGCCTTCAAATTATCTATAGGCTAGCGATATAATTGGTCGAACATGTTGCGGAGTGATGGCTGTGAAATACACCAATTTTGCCTCATGTTTAAACCCTAAACTATGTCAATAAATTTACTATACTTCTCTCTAAGTGTGCCACTAATTACTAGTTATTGCAAATATGTGCAATCATTTCTATCTTTGAATGGTGTGCATGAAATCAAGTCTTAATGTCAATGGAGCTGCAATTACTGAAGAAAATCTTGTCACAAGTGCAGCAAAATCAACCAGAGGGTCAAAGTCGATTCCAGAAGGGTTAACGGGCACTCGTACGAGCAGGACCCACCTGTACCATCCGTCCGTCCGGTGCGCCGCAACATTCCCGAGGTCAAAAACTAATTTCATGAAGGGAGTGATGACGCGTAAAGCACACGCCCGTTGGGAACCCCAAGTGGAAGGTGTGATGCGTACAACAACAAGTTTCCCTCAGTAAGAAACCAAGGTTTATCGAACCAGTAGGAGTCAAGAAGCACGTTGAAGGTTGATGGCGGCGGAGTGTAGTGCGGCGCAACACCAGGGATTCCGGCGCCAACGTGGAACCTGCACAACACAATCACAGTACTTTGCCCCAACGTAGCAGTGAGGTTGTCAATCTCACCGGCTTGCTGTAAACAAAGGATTAGATGTATAGTGTGGATGATGATGATTGTTTGCGAAGAATAGTAAAGAACAATTGCAGTAGATTGTATTACAGATGTAAAGAATAGGACCGGGGTCCACAGTTCACTAGTGGTGTCTCTCCCATAAGATAAACATATGTTGGGTGAACAAATTACAGTTGGGCAATTGACAAATAAAGAAGGCATAACAATGCACATACATATATCATGATGAGTACTATGAGATTCAATCAGGGCATTACGACAAAGTACATAGACCGCTATCCGAGCATGCATCTATGCCTAAAAAGTCCACCTTCGAGTTATCATCCGAACCCCTCCAGTATTAAGTTGCAAACAACGAGACAATTGCATTAAGTATGGTGCGTAATATAATCAACACAAATATCCTTAGACAAAGCATCGATGCTTTATCCCTAGTGGCAACAAGCACATCCACAATCTTACAACTTTCCGTCATCTGTCCCGGATTTAATGGAGGCATGAACCCACTATCGAGCATAAATACTCCCTCTTGGAGTCACAAGTATCAACTTGGCCGGAGCCTCTACTAGCAACGGAGAGCATGCAAGAACATAAATAACATATATGATAGATTGATAATCAACTTGACATAGTATTCAATATTCATCGGATCCCAACAAACACAACATGTAGCATTACAAATAGATGATCTTGATCATGATAGGCAGCTCACAAGATCTAACATGATAGCACAATGAGGAGAAGACAACCATCTAGCTACTGCTATGGACCCATAGTCCAGGGGTGGACTACTCGACACATCGATCCGGAGGCGATCATGGCGATGAAGAGACCTCCGGGAGATGATTCCCCTCTCCGGCAGGGTGCCGGAGGCGATCTCCTGAATCCCCCGAGATGGGATTGGCGGCGGCGTGCGTCTCCGGAAGGTTTTCCGTATCGTGGCTCTCGGTACCGGGGGTTTTGCGACGAAGGCTTTAAGTAGGCGGAAGGGCAGGTCGGGAGGCGTCATGAGGGGCCCACACGATGAGGCCGGCGCGGCCGGGGCTTGGGCCGCGCCGCCCTATTGTGTCGCCACCTCGTGGCCCCACTTCGTTTCCTCTTCGGACTTCGGAAGCTTCGTGGAAAAATAGGACCCCGGGCGTTGATTTCGTCCAATTCCGAGAATATTTCCTTACTAGGATTTCGAAACCAAAAACAGCAGAAAACGACAATCGGCTCTTCGGCATCTCGTCAATAGGTTAGTGCCGGAAAATGCATAATAATGACATATAATGTGTATAAAACATGTGAGTATCATCATAAAAGTAGCATGGAACATAAGAAATTATAGATACGTTTGGGACGTATCAAGCATCCCCAAGGTTAGTTCCTACTCGCCGTCGAGTAGGTAAACGATAACAAAGATAATTTCTGAAGTGACATGCTATCATAATCTTGATCATACTATTGTAAAGCATATGAGATGAATCCAGCGATTCGAAGCAATGATGAAGATAATGAGTAAACAAATGAATCATATAGCAAAGACTTTTCATGAATAATACTTTCAAGACAAGCATCAATAAGACTTGCATAAGAGTTACTCATAAAGCAATAAATTCGAAGTAAAGGCATTGAAGCAACACAAAGGAAGATATAAGTTTCAGCGGTTGCTTTCAACTTCAACATGTATATCTCATGGATAATTGTCAACACAAAGTAATATAACAAGTGCAATAGGTAAACATGTAAGAATCAATGCACGGTTGACACAAGTGTTTGCTTCTGAGATAGAAAGAATGGGTAAACTGACTCAACAATAAAGTAGAAGATAGGCCCTTCGCAGAGGGAAGCATTGATTACTATATTTGTGCTAGAGCTTTTCATTTTGAAAACAAGAAACAATTTTTTCAACGTAATAAAGCATATGTGTTATGTATAAGATATCCTATAAGTTGCAAGCCTCATGCATAGTATACCAATAGTGCTCGCACCTTGTCCTAATTAGCTTGGATTAACATGGATTATCATTGCATAGCATATGTTCAACCAAGTGTCACAAAGGGGTACCTCTATGCCGCCTGTACAAGGGTCTAAGGAGAAAGCTCGAATTGGATTTCTCGCTTTTGATTATTCTCAACTTAGACATCCATACCGGGACAACATAGACAACAGATAATGGACTCCTCTTTAATGCATAAGCATTCAACAACAATTAAAATTCTCATAAGAGATTGAGGATTGATTGTCCACACTGAAACTTCCACCATGAATCATGGCTTTAGTTAGCGGCCCAATGTTCTTCTCTAACAGTATGCATACTCAAACCATTGGATCATGAAAATATCCCTTACTTCAGACAAGACGAACATGCATAGCAACTCACATGATATTCAACAAAGGTAAAAGTTGATGGCGTCCCCAGAAACTGATGGGATTCATAGCATAGAAAACAAAAAAAATTCCTACCGCAAGAACGAATAACAAGCCAATATCCAATCTAGAAGATGGTATCAACGAGAAGATCATGAGACTAACCCTCGAAGATTTCCAAAGCCTACGAGATTAGATCTCGTTGTTGCTGTAGTCGATCACTTGCTGCTTTCAAAAGCGCGTAGAAGATCTTGATGGTGCCACAGTCGGGCAGCACCTCCGTACTCGGTCACACGTTCGGTGTTGATGACGACGTCCTTCTCCCCATTCCAGCGGGCATCGGAAGTAGTAGATCCTCCTCGGAATCCCGCCAGCACGACGGCGTGGTGGCGGTGGTGGTGGAGAAATCCTGCAGGGCTTCACCGTAGCCGTGCAAGAGGGAGGAGGAGGAAGGGGCGTCTAGGGTTTGGGGAGAGGGGGCAAGGTGTAACACCCCAAATTTCAATAAAAAGAAAGTTAGAGAATTCCAGAGAGCAAAATTTCAAACCAACAAAAACTTTTCAAAGTGCATATAGTACCATGCATAGGACTTGTGCATTTGAGTGATATGCCATGATGATTGTTATTAATTGTAGTTGATATGCTCTAAAACCCTAAGGTGATCATATGAAGATCACCTACCAAATAAATCAAAGAAGAAGAAATTCCAATAAATGAAAAAAACCTAAAACCCTAACATATGCCCTATGGCATTTTTATAAATTTTGACTCTAGACCTATTTGGTCTTCACCATTAGTTGAATAATGTTATTAAACACTTATTACAACTTTTGGAATCAAAGAATCACATTTCAAATGAAATTCAAACACAAATCTAGCTCACATATGATAATGGTCAAAGTGACAATTATAGTCTGATCACTACTTTGAGCCTTTGCCATTAAATTTTCTCAAACCAAATCTTGCTAACTCTTTGCACCATTTCAGAGTCAACATCAAGGTGAACAACTTTTGTAACGACCACCATGCCAAAATCATCTTTGATCATTAGCTATGCTCATCCAAAGTTTCAACTTTGTAACATATGCAACATTCTTCACTTAGCCAATTTTGGCAAAACTTGGAATTAAACTTTTCCACCACCACCTCTAATCACCTCTGGTCAAATACAACTTATCTAAACAAATACTTTTCAAATAGATTCACCTTTTGAATTATTTCAAATTTAGACAAGTTTGCAATTTCCAAATTCGGGCACTATTTGCAACTATTTCAAATAGTGATCTACTCCACCTAAACTACCCTAACCTACACCATTGTGTCCCCTGGTCCCCTCTAACCCTAAATGATGCATAGTAATGCTAAGGAGAGGAGGAGGGCAGCTAGGGCATGGCCATGCCGGCCATGTCGCCAAGCCCGACGACCTCCCCTCTCTCCCCTTGCATCCCTGCCCTGGCCACTGCGCCACAGCACGCCACCGCATCGCCTAGCATCGCCATGGTCAAGCTCGACGACGACACTGGCCGAAGATCGCGCACCCAGCACACGCCCTGGACGCCGCTCGCGTCGCGCATGCATGCCACAGACACGCTCAGTACACGCGCCGCGCCACCACCTCACGCTCGCCCTGGCCCCGCTGACCAGCTGTTGAGCATCACCGCGCCACCTGGACGCCGCCAGACATGCGCGCAGCCCAGACCCGTGCCCGCCGCCGCCGGAGACGGTGACAAGATCCCGCCACTGCCGCCGCACGACACGGAAGCAAAGCGAACGATTCTGACGCCGCCCGACCACGCCGTCACCACCAGTAGACTCGCCTGGACACGTAGAGCATCGCCATGACCTCGCCTAGCTCGACCAGCCACCGGAATCGCCGCGCCATGGTCGACCGCCACCCTGCCCCGCAGCACCCATGCGCGGCTATAAAAGGAGAGCTCCCCTGAGCAATCCAAGCACACCACCGCACTCCCCACCTCTCACCGCTTCTCAACCACCTCACCACTCACCTGATTCACGCCGGAGCAAGGCCAATCGAGAGCTCGCCGCCGCGGAAGCTCTGCAGCAATCGCCGGTGAACCAGTCCACCCCAGGCGACGCCACCTGTACCTGGAGCTTCGCCGTCATCCACATCTACACCAAGCACACTGCCATCCCTCGCTGGAGCCGCCGTAAGCCCTCCGACCCCCTACCTGAGCCGCCGGCGAACTTCTCTCTCGCCGGCGAGAATATGCACTGGAGCCGTTAGATCTTGATCTAATCCTACGCCCCACGCTGCCCCATACCGCTTCGGCGTTTAAGAGCCGCTGACAGGCGGGACCCGCTGTCAGGCAGCCCGTGCGGCACTGGACCGTGGATGGCTGGCCTTGGGCCTGTTTAAATGATTAGGCCCAGTAGTTTTTCCCGCCGGCCCTTTTAGTTCAAATGTTATTTAAACAAATTCAAATAATTTCAATACTGCCTCCACTTTGAAATTCAATAGATTTAAATTGGCTAAACCAAATTCAATGAACCTTATATTGTTGGAAAGCTAGTAGAAATATCTACAAAATGGCACTGGTCCCATGACCAGATCTGTTGTAGAAATAATGTGGCAAAAAGAACAAGCCAGGGACTTTTGCACATTCAAATAATTCTTAAAAATCAACCAAAATAGATATTTAGTTAATTCTAACTCCAGTAGCTCACATTTGACTTACACTAATTGTTTTTGCAAGAAAATGGTGTGGTCACTTTGCATGATCATGCCCTAGTTTAATTAGTGGACAATATGGCTATTTTCTCTAAGTGATATTGTCCAAAACTATTATGCAAATTATATGAGGTGTTATACTTCAGTTAAATCTTGTCCCAAATGAATTCATGTGATGTTTGGACCCCTGGCCCAAACTCACCTATATGAAATACTTGGAGATTTAAATCATGTGTAGGATTGATAAATAGTATGAGGTGGTCTACCTCATTTAAATCATTTTCTCAAATGATGATAATGAATGGTTGACTTAGGTCAATACAAATTCATGTATGATTGTTTGAGAAATTAAATCTTAAGAAGATTTCAATGAGAGGAAATTATTTCTCAAGAACAACATGGAAACTATCATTTACATATATAATGAGAGGAAATTATTTTTCCTAAAGCAACACAACCAATGCACCCTAATTGATTTACTTGTGTGCTTAGAATAGTTGTGTGCATATATGTGATGTTTGGAATAGCCATTGAATTAGTGAGTGATTATACTCGTATTCAAATTTAGACGCTAGCACCGGAGAATACCAAGAGGGGGAGGAATTCTACCAAGAGGAGGAGGAGCCCCTTGAGAACTATCAAGGCAAGCTAATATTCTTGCAAAGTGCAAAGCCCCTTGGGGCATGGCACCATGATTCTTACCTTTCTTACCATAAGCCTATCCCAAGTTTCTACCTTACAAGTTTTACTTGTTTATTCAAAGAGTTGCTTTTATAGTTAACTTTGGTCAAAGTTAGAGGAGGTTACTAGAGTAGCAAAGTGAGTCTCAAACTAGCCAAGCAAGATTAGCACCCCTCATGACTAGTGCTAGTGCTAAATATTAAAACTTGACTACTCTAGATGGGAGCATATGAATTTGACACAAGTTTGAAACCTTGGAATGATGAGTCATTCCATTGAATGATTTTTGGAAGGTGAATATGACCAAGAGAAGATGGTGATTTTTGATATAAAACTGATGTTGGTTTGAATGCGATACCTTTCCAATATTGAGTACCCCCACAATACCTGATTATGGGTTGGGCTTAACTGGAAGTTTATGCATCTTAGTATGGGTTCCCTCTGAACACACATCATAGGGGTTATGCCGAGGCTGCCTCCGTTGTTGAGAAATGATGTGAATTAAGGTGAATTGTCCGGCCCAAGCCTCGTGCGGTTCCCAGTGCGACCTGTCTGTCTTCACCGGGAGGCCAAGCTCATGGGGAGAGGTGCTCATACTAGGATTTGTAAGTGAAAGGTTATGGTTGATGATCCGCGTCATTGTGTTACGATGATTCGGGAAATCTCGACGGATGAAATCAAATGTTGTGGCACAAGTGTGCAACCTCTGCAGAGTGTAAATCTATTCGAATAGCCGCGTCCACGGTTACGGACGGTTGGAAAGGCCATACTGTGTCCAATGTCAAACCTTTTGAAAATGTTGGTGAAATGAATGGTGAATTGGTGACTTGACTTTAAATCACAACGGAGTTGTGGGAATGACACTAATGTTCCCACTTGAGTTAGTTAGCACATGAAGAGTTGTTTACTAAAATGTTTGTGAACTAAAATTGGCTTTAGGCAAATAAACTAGAGCTTAGCACCCCCTTACTAGAAAGTCTAGCACTTACACTAGTATTAGTTTGCAAGTACTTGAAGTAATTACGGCTTTGTCCCTGGCTATTCAAATGGCCAGAGTATGAAGATGAACAGAACTACCCCGAGGATGACCAGCAGGACGCCTACGACAACTAGGAGTCTTCCAACGTCAAGCGTTGGCCTGTGGACTAAAGAGTCTTTGTATCTTACGCTTCCGCTATGAATTTGTGTTTGTTCGTTGATCAATAGATCAACTATTTATGTAATATGGATCATGTGATTCAAGTTGTAAGACAATGTGGTTTGTAATAAATGATGACTATGATATTCAGCTATTATGCCTCGCAACAACAATATTCCTGGGATTGCGATGAATGACATAATAGGCATCCGGACTTAAAAATCCGGGTGTTGACAAGTTGGTATCAGAGCCATTGTTTGACCTTAGAAGACCCTAGTTAGAATGGACGTTCATAAAAATTTAACTTTGAAATCAAACCAAGAAGCTATTTATGAAAATCTACTTACATTCTTGCCTTTAAGACTTTTTCGAAATTTGAAGCATGCTCTTTCTTATTCAAATGTACTTAAAATTTTGCCACACTTGTTCACTCTCTAACTTACTTATCCAATTCGCTTTCAGATGGAGCCGAATGAACCCGTCAACATGAAGTTCTATCAGCTTGGGAACGGAGGAAGCCTCGTGTTCGAGCATGACCTCACCGCTGTCTCCGCCTTTCTTGGGCGCCTTCACCCTGAGTTCCACGGAATTCAGGTGAACGATCATCCCGGTGGCGAACTGCAGTGGATCATCACCTGCAGATCTGAGAGGCACGATGGAGTCCCCCAACACAGAGAGGATCATGTTCTCTTTCCGTGAGAGCAACTGGCTAGATGGACTTGCCCGTGCCCTTCAGGAGGCACTCGCTCGTCTTTGTGGCCAGAATGTGGTATGCCTGCTTGCGTCCCGCTTCGCTCACCTGGTGAGGCGTGATGCCTCAGGAGTGCCCATGACTCTGCAGTCGCACCCGGAGCTGCGGCACCACGCTGAGCACCTAGACTTCATGCTGTATCACACGCAGAAGGATCTAGACAACGCTCGGGCGTACGCCAACCAGACGCACCTCGCTCTGGCAACCCATGCGGACGCCATCAAGATACTCTCCAAGGATCGCAACAAGCTTCGCCTGCAGCGTGCGAAGAGGGATGCGACGATCAAGCGCCTTCGCGCCAAGATCGCATCTTTGGAGGCCACCGTCCAGGACCAGGAAGACCAGCTGAGGGATATGGAGGAGGATGACGAAGGTATTGACCTTCAAGGAGGAGGAGCCTTCCTGAGTGACGACGACGACTTCGAGGAGGACGAGTTCACTAAGGAGGAGGACTACGCTTTCCTGGAGCCAGGACCCGACAACGTCGTTCCGATCGACGTTGAGGACGAGGGTAGTAACACTTGAGCACTGATGTAGGTGTGAGTTGTATCCCGTCCCTTGTATCGTAGCATGTTAAATGGTTCTTAAAACCATGGGAAGTGTTAAGTGTCAAGTGTTATTTTGTAATGTGTGTTGAATGAATGAATGAATGTTGTGTTTGTCATGAAAAGATTTCAAGTTTCAACTTTTATGAACTAACTCAAAATAAACCATAGAAATTTCCCTCTTATCTCATTATCTGGTCTATGATCAGATGGCCCCTCCCAATCGCAACAACAACGATGCGATGATGCAAGCTGCCGCAAACCACGCTTGGCGACAGGGAGACAGAAAGAGCTGAACGCCAAGCCAACATCGCAGCGTTGCAGAACCTTGCCAATCAAGGCCATGGAAATCATGACCATCCCAGTTCAAAGCTCAAGAACTTTCAGAACACCAACCCTCCAGTGTTTAGCAAGACGAAAGAACCCCTTGACGCCGATGACTGGCTCCAGACTATGGAGAATAACTTGGAAGTAGCCGGAGTGGAAGCCAATGAGATGGTGCTGTTTGCCACCCACTATCTTGCCGGACCAGCCCGAGCCTGGTGGACTAGCACCCGTGCCATGAACGGAGGTCGGTTCATGACTTGGGAAGATTTCAAGCTCAAGTTCGGCAAGTACCATGTACCCCCGGGTCTTATCAAGAAGATGAGGGATGAGTTCCGTGAGCTGAAGCGAGGTCGCATGACGGTGGTAGAATACCGTGACAGGTTCCTTACATTCGTCAAGGTACGCCCCCGATGAGACCGACACCACCGCCAAGAGGCAGGGAGAGATTCCTGAACGGAGCGCACGATGAGATGCGAGCTCGTCCTCGTCAACATCCCCTTTGCCGACCTTGAAGCCCTTGTTGACTCCGCCATCCAGATGGAGGGCAAGCTGAACCAAGCCAATGAAAACCGCAAACGCCGCATGATGCATAAGAGTGGGCCTAGCAACGCCCCGAAGTATCGCCCCAGCTCAAGCGGAGGTTTCACTCCGAGGAACAACAACAAGCCACAGATGCAGAACTCGCGCCCCGGTTATCAGAACCGGAGTGGAGGAAACCCCAGGCCAGGAGGCCACAACAACAACAGCAACTACAACAACAACAGCTACAACCGCGCTCCGCCTAGAGCCCCCAACAACAACAACACCAACACCAACACCGCTCCAAGGACCGGAAGCAACGCCATCCCCGTCACCTCCAAGGACAAGTCCACCATCACTTGTTATGAGTGTGGTGTAGTGGGGCACTACTCCAACAAGTGTCCCAAGAGGCTCGCCAAGCTCGCAGGAAACACCGCTGCACCTGCTCAGCAGCAATGCCGTGTCTCCACCGGCAAGAAGTTCGCCCCCAACAACCCCAATAACCGCAATGGCCGTCTCTACCACATGAGCGCCGAAGAAGCCCGGGAAGCACCAGATGTTGTACTGGGTATGTTTTCTGTCAACCACACCCCCTGCCGCAGTGTTGTTTGATTCGGAGCATCTCATTCTTTTGTCACCGAAGACTTTGCATCAATCGAGTAAAATTCAACCCCTCGAGTTTGAAGCATGTTATGATAGTTCAAATCCCCGGATCAACCACCAAAGCCAGAAAATTTTGCAAAAATGTACCCATCTTAATACATGAGATAGAATTCTATGCCAATCTCATCATTCTGGGAACCAAAGGTTTGGAAGTCGTACTAGGAATGGACTGGATGTCAAAACACCAGGGTTTGATAGACTGTGCCAAGAAAGCCATCACCATGACTAGCAGCACCGGTATCCTAGTCGAGCATGTCTCTGAAAAACTACCCAGAAAATGTACCTGTAACCAAAGTGTAGCCAAGCCAACTCTGGATCAAATCAGGGTCGTTTGTCGATACCCTGATGTGTTTCCGGATGATCTACCTGGTATGCCCCCGGATCGGGATATCGAGTTCATCATCGAGTTAATCCCCGGAACCGGACCAATAGCGCCGAGAGCCTATAGCATGAACCCAACAGAGCTTGTGGAGCTGAAGAAACAGATAGATGATATGCTAGCCAAGGGTCTGATTCGACCTAGTGCACCCCCCTGGAGATCACCTGTGTTGTTTGTGGACAAGAAGGATGGTGCCACCCGGTTATGTACGGATTACCGTAAGCTTAACGATGTCACCATCAAGAACAAATACCCTCTACCCAAGATAGAAGACCTGTTTGATCAGTTAACCGGAGCCAAAGTTTTCTCAAAGATAGATCTTAGAACTGGTTATCATCAGCTGAAAATTTGGGCCACTGATATTCCAAAGACTGCCTTCACCACCAGATATGGGTTGTATGAATACAACGTCATGTCATTCGGATTAACCAATGCCCCCGCTTATTTCATGAACCTCATGAATAAGATCTTCATGAACTTTCTGGACAAGTTTGTCGTTGTCTTCATCGACGACATTCTTATCTACTCCAAGTCCGAAGAGGAACATGAACAGCATTTGGAGACTGTCCTAGAAACCCTTAGACACCACCGAGTTGTATGCCAAGTTCGGCAAGTGTGAGTTCGGCTGAAGGAAGTAGGATTCCTGGGACACATCTTGTCTGCAGGAGGAATTGCCGTAGATCCCGCCAAAATTAAAACTGTTATGGAATGGCAAGCCCCCACCACCCAAACCGAGGTCCGCGCTTTTCTTGGATTAGCCGGATATTATCGCAGATTTGTAGAAGGCTTTTCGAGCATCGCTCGACCAATGACCCAACTGTTGAAGAAGGACAAGAAGTTTGAGTGGACTGATAAATGTGAAGAGAGCTTCCAACAACTCAAGAGTAGACTGACCTCAGCCCCAATCCTGATCATGCCTGACATCACTAAGCCCTTTGACGTATATTGCGACGCCTCCAAGATTGGTCTTGGATGTGTGCTTATGCAAGAAGGCAAGGTCATATCCTACCTCTCCCGACAATTGAAGCAACATGAGCAGAATTATCCAACCCATGACCTCGAACTTGCAGCCGTTGTCTTAGCCATGAAAGTTTGGCGTCATTACCTCATGGGTAATCGATGCGAGATCTACTCCGACCACAAAAGCCTGAAATATATCTTCACCCAGAAGGAGCTGAACATGAGGCAGCACAGATGGATTGAATTGATCAAGGATTACGACATGGAGATTCACTACCACCCCGGCAAGGCCAATGTGGTAGCGGATGCTTTGAGTCGACTGCCGTGTCGGTTGAACTCCATGATCGCAATCGAGCAACCTGCACTCGTTTCAAGAGTTTGAACAGTTTAGACTTGAACTTGTTAGTGAGGGATTCCTAGCCAGCATTGAACTTCAACCCACCTTGATCAGCCAGATTAAAGAAGCCCAGATAGGAAATGCCAGCATCGATGGAATCAAGAAACAAATCGCCGCAGGAAAGGCACCAGGATTCACCGTAGATGAAGCCGGAGTTCTTTGGTACAACTGACGCCTCTGCGTACCATCGGACTCAGACTTAAAGCAAGTCATCTTGCAAGAAGCCCATGACACCCTTCACTCAATCCACCCCGGAGGTACCAAGATGTATCAAGACCTGAAGGAGCAATTCTGGTGGCATGTAATGAAGAGGGAGATCGGAAGCTACATCGCCAAGTGTGATATCTGTCAGAGAGTCAAGGCGGAACATCAGCGACCCGCAGGACTGTTACAACCCTTGCAGATTCCAGAATGGAAGTGGGACTCAGTAGAATGGACTTTATCACCGGTTTGCCCAAATCCAGCAAAGGCAATGACTCCATATGGGTGGTTGTCGATAGACTGACCAAGGTAGCTCATTTCATCGCTGTCAAGACCACATACCAGGGCCCAAAGTTAGCTGAACTATACATCTCCAGGATAGTCTCCCTGCACGGAACCCCAAAGTCGATAGTGTCAGATAGAGGATCACAATTCACCTCAAGATTCTGGCAGAAGGTGCACGAAGGACTAGGAACCCGTCTGAATTTCAGCACCGCCTATCACCCTCGGACCGACGGACGGACCGAGAGAGTCAACCGGATCATCGGAAGACATGTTGAGAGCATGTGTACTGGAGTACGGATCCAAGTGGGAAGACTACTTGCCTTATGAAGAATTCTCTTACAACAACAGCTACCAAGCCAGCCTGCAGATGGCCCCCTTTGAAGCCTTGTACGGAAGGAAATGCCGTACCCCTCTGAATTGGTCGGAAGTCGGAGAAAGCCAAGTCTTTGGCCCAGATGTTCTTCGTGAAGCCGAAGAGAAAGTGCACCAGATCCGCGAGTACCTCAAGACGGCGCAATCAAGACAGAAGAGTTACGCCGACAAGAGACGTCGGGAGATGACCTTCGAGATCAGAGACTTCGTCTATCTCAAGGTATCCCCCTTGAAAGGTATGCAGAGATTCCAGCTGAAAGGAAAGCTCGCACCCCGATATATCGGACCCTTCAAGGTCCTGAGTCGCCGAGGTGAAGTATCTTATCAGCTGGAGCTGCCGGAAGAAATGTCGGCTGTGCACGACGTGTTTCACATCTCACTCCTCCGGAAGTGCCTTGAAGTCCCTGAGAAGACCGAAGTGTTCAAGAACATCGATCACCGATCGGTGGATATCAACCAGGATTTGACATACCGCGAAGTGCCGATTCGCATCCTGGAGGAAGCTTACCGAACCACCCGCACCCGAAGCATCAAGTTGGGAACGCGAAGATGTCATGAAGAAGGAGTACCCAGATCTCTTTAGTACCTAACTTTCTTTTAAGATCTCGGGACGAGATCTTTTGTAAGGGGGAAGGGTTTGTAACACCCCAAATTTCAATAAAAAGAAAGTTAGAGAATTCCAGAGAGCAAAATTTCAAACCAACAAAAACTTTTCAAAGTGCATATAGTACCATGCATAGGACTTGTGCATTTGAGTGATATGCCATGATGATTGTTATTACTTGTAGTTGATATGCTCTAAAACCCTAAGGTGATCATATGAAGATCACCAACCAAATAAATCAAAGAAGAAGAAATTCCAATAAATGAAAAAAACCTAAAACCCTAACATATGCCCTATGGCATTTTTATAAATTTTGACTCTAGACCTATTTGGTCTTCACCATTAGTTGAATAATGTTATTAAACACTTATTACAACTTTTGGAATCAAAGAATCACATTTCAAATGAAATTCAAACACAAATCTAGCTCACATATGATAATGGTCAACAGTGACAATTATAGTCTGATCACTACTTTGAGCCTTTGCCATTCAATTTTCTCAAACCAAATCTTGCTAACTCTTTGCACCATTTCAGAGTCAACATCAAGGTAAACAACTTTTGTAAAGACCACCATGCCAAAATCATCTTTGATCATTAGCTATGCTCATCCAAAGTTTCAACTTTGTAACATATGCAACATTCTTCACTTAGCCAATTTTGGCAAAACTTGGAATTAAACTTTTCCACCACCACCTCTAATCACCTCTGTTCAAATATAACTTATCTAAACAAATACTTTTCAAATAGATTCACCTTTTGAATTATTTCAAATTTAGACAAGTTTGCAATTTCCAAATTCGGGCACTATTTGCAACTATTGCAAATAGTGATCTACTCCACCTAAACTACCCTAACCTACACCATTCTGTCCCCTGGTCCCCTCTAACCCTAAATGATGCATAGTAATGCTAAGGAGAGGAGGAGGGCAGCTAGGGCATGGCCATGCCGGCCATGTCGCCAAGCCCGACGACCTCCCCTCTCTCCCCTTGCATCCCTGCCCTGGCCACTGCGCCACAGCACGCCACCGCATCGCCTAGCATCAGCACGGTCAAGCTCGACGACGACACTGGCCGGAGATCGCGCGCCCAGCACACGCCCTGGACGCCGCTCGCGTCGCGCAAGCATGCCACGTACACGCTCAGTACACGCGCCGCGCCACCACCTCACGCTCGCCCTGGCCCCGCTGACCAGCTGTTGAGCATCACCGCGCCACCTGGACGCCGCCAGACACGCGTGCAGCCCAGACCCATGCCCGCCGCCGCCGGAGATGGTGACAAGATCCCGCCACTGCCGCCGCACGACACGGAAGCAAAGCGAACGATTCTGACGCCGCCCGACCACGCCGTCACCACCAGTAGACTCGCCTGGACACGTAGAGCATCGCCATGACCTCGCCTAGCTCGACCAGCCACCGGAATCGCCGCGCCATGGTCGACCGCCACCCTGCCCCGCAGCACCCATGCGCGGCTATAAAAGGAGAGCTCCCCTGAGCAATCCAAGCACACCACCGCACTCCCCACCTCTCACCGCTTCTCAACCACCTCACCACTCACCTGATTCACGCCGGAGCAAGGCCAATCGAGAGCTCGCCGCCGCGGAAGCTCTGCAGCAATCGCCGGTGAACCAGTCCACCCCAGGCGACGCCACCTGTACCTGGAGCTTCGCCGTCGTCCACATCTACACCAAGCACACTGCCATCCCTCGCTGGAGCCGCCGTAAGCCCTCCGACCCCCTACCTGAGCCGCAGGCGAACTTCTCTCTCGCCGGCGAGATGATGCACTGGAGCCGTTAGATCTTGATCTAATCCTACTCCCCACGCTGCCCCATACCGCTTCGGCGTTTAAGAGCCGCTGACAGGCGGGACCCGCTGTCAGGCAGCCCGCGCGGCACTGGACCGTGGATGGGCTGGCCTTGGGCCTGTTTAAATGATTAGGCCCAGTAGTTTTTCCCGCCGGCCCTTTTAGTTCAAATGTTATTTAAACAAATTCAAGTAATTTCAATACTGCCTCCACTTTGAAATTCAATAGATTTAAATTGGCTAAACCAAATTCAATGAACTTTATATTGTTGGAAAGCTAGTAGAAAGATCTACAAAATGGCACTGGTCCCATGACCAGATCTGTTGTAGAAATAATGTGGCAAAAAGAACAAGCCAGGGACTTTTGCACATTCAAATAATTCTTAAAAATCAACCAAAATAGATATTTAGTTAATTCTAACTCCAGTAGCACACATTTGACTTACACTAATTGTTTTTGCAAGAAAATGGTGTGGTCACTTTGCATGATCATGCCCTAGTTTAATTAGTGGACAATATGGCTATTTTCTCTAAGTGATATTGTCCAAAACTATTATGCAAATTATATGAGGTGTTATACTTCGATTAAATCTTGTCCCAAATGAATTCATGTGATGTTTGGACCCCTGGCCCAAACTCACCTATATGAAATACTTGGAGATTTAAATCATGTGTAGGATTGATAAATAGTATGAGGTGGTCTACCTCATTTAAATCATTTTCTCAAATGATGATAATGAATGGTTGACTTAGGTCAATACAAATTCATGTATGATTGTTTGAGAAATTAAATCTTAAGAAGATTTCAATGAGAGGAAATTATTTCTCAAGAACAACATGGAAACTATCATTTACATATATAATGAGAGGAAAATATTTTTCCTAAAGCAACACAACCAATGCACCCTAATTGATTTACTTGTGTGCTTAGAATAGTTGTGTGCATATATGTGATGTTTGGAATAGCCATTGAATTAGTGAGTGATTATACTCGTATTCAAATTTAGACGCTAGCACCGGAGAATACCAAGAGGAGGAGGAATTCTACCAAGAGGAGGAGGAGCCCCTTGAGAATTATCAAGGCAAGCTAATATTCTTGCAAAGTGCAAAGCCCCTTGGGGCATGGCACCATGATTCTTACCTTTCTTACCATAAGCCTATCCCAAGTTTCTACCTTACAAGTTTTACTTGTTTATTCAAAGAGTTGCTTTTATAGTTAACTTTGGTCAAAGTTAGAGGAGGTTACTAGAGTAGCAAAGTGAGTCTCAAACTAGCCAAGCAAGATTAGCACCCCTCATGACTAGTGCTAGTGCTAAATATTAAAACTTGACTACTCTAGATGGGAGCATATGAATTTGACACAAGTTTGAAACCTTGGAATGATGAGTCATTCCATTGAATGATTTTTGGAAGGTGAATATGACCAAGAGAAGATGGTGATTTTTGATATAAAACTGATGTTGGTTTGAAGCGATACCTTTCCAATATTGAGTACCCCCACAATACCTGATTATGGGTAGGGCTTAACTGGAAGTTTATGCATCTTAGTATGGGTTCCCTCTGAACACACATCATAGGGGTTATGCCGAGGCTGCCTCCGTTGTTGAGAAATGATGTGAATTAAGGTGAATTGTCCGGCCCAAGCCACTGTGCGGTTCCCGGGCTGATCGTCTGTCTTCACTCGGGAGGCCAAGCTCATGGGGAGAGGTGCTCATACTAGGATTTGTAAGTGAAAGGTTATGGTTGATGATCCGCGTCATCGTGTTACGATGATTCGGGGAAATCCCGATGGATGAAATCAAATGTTGTGGCACAAGTGTGCAACCTCTGCAGAGTGTAAATCTATTCGAATAGCCGCGTCCACGGTTACGGACGGTTGGAAAGGCCATACTGTGTCCAATGTCAAACCTTTTGAAAATGTTGGTGAAATGAATGGTGAATTGGTGACTTGACTTTAAATCACAACGGAGTTGTGGGAATGACACTAATGTTCCCACTTGAGTTAGTTAGCACATGAAGAGTTGTTTACTAAAATGTTTGTGAACTAAAATTGGCTTTAGGCAAATAAACTAGAGCTTAGCACCCCCTTACTAGAAATGTCTAGCACTTACACTAGTATTAGTTTGCAAGTACTTGAAGTACTTACGGCTTTGTCCCTGGCTATTCAAATGGCCAGAGTATGAAGATGAACAGAACTACCCCGAGGATGACCAGCAGGACGCCTACGACAACTAGGAGTCTTCCAACGTCAAGCGTTGGCTTGTGGACTAAAGAGTCTTTGTATCTTACGTTTCCGCTATGAATTTGTGTTTGTTCGTTGATCAATAGATCAACTATTTACGTAATATGGATCATGTGATTCAAGTTGTAAGACAATGTGGTTTGTAATAAATGATGACTATGATATTCAGCTATTATGCCTCGCAACAACAATATTCCTGGGATTGCGATGAATGACATAATAGGCATCCGGACTTAAAAATCCGGGTGTTGACACAAGGGCTGCGACTTGTGCACCTCTTGGGGCTCCCCTTGCCCTCCTTTTATAGGTGGAAAAGGTCCTTGGGTCGTCCAAGACCTGCCCCCAAAGTTTGGGAGAGTTCCAGTAGGTTTCTGTCAGCCGAAACCTACCAGAACTAGGACTCTTTTGCCAAATCCGAATCTGCTTTAGGGGAAATTTCTTAACCCTTAAGGAAAACAAGGATACACCTATTATGGAACCCTACGGACTTCCTTAGACAGCCCGGGTCGTCCCGGACACTTCCGGAACCTTCCACAATATTCCGGACTATTCCGGTCCTTCCAAAACCTTCTAGAAGTTCTGGTCAAAACACCGGACTTTTTCCGAACCCCGGAAAATGACTTCCCATATATGAATCTTATTCTCCGGACCATTCCGGACCTCCTCGTGATGTCCTGGATCCCATCCGAGACTCCGAACAAACATTCGAACTCCATTCCATATTCCATATCTACTTAAAACGACATCAAACCTTAAGTGTGTCACCCTACGATTCGTGAACTATGCAGACATGGTCGAGACTCTTCTCCGGCCAATAACCAATAGCGGGATCTGGAGATCCATAATGGCTCCCACATATTCAACGATAACTTAGTGATCGATTGAACCATTTACATACGATACCGATTCCTTTTGTCACGCGATATTTTACTTGTCCGAGGTTTGATCATCGGTATCTCTATACCTCGTTCAACCTCGTCTCCGACAAGTAATCTTTACTCGTACCATGGTATGTCATATCTTATGAACCATTCATATGCTTGCAAGCTAATTAGACGACATTCCACCGAGAGGGCCCAGAGTATATATATCCGTCATCGGGATGGACAAAATCCCACTCTTGATCCATATGCCTCAACTCATACTTTCTGAATACTTAATCCCACCTTTATAACCACCCATTTACGCAGTGGCGTTTGATGTAATCAAAGTACCCTTCCGGCATAAGTGATTTACATGATCTCATGGTCGAAGGACTAGGTAACTATGTATCGAAAGCTTATAGCAAATGAACTTAATGACGTGATCTTATGCTACGCTTAATTGGGTGTGTCCATTACATCATTCATCAATGACATAACCTTGTTATTAATAACATCGAATGTTCATGATCACGAAACCATGATCATCTATTAATCAACAAGCTAGTTATACAAGATGCTTACTAGGGACTCCTTGTTGTTCACATAACACACATGTATCAATGTTTCGGTTAATACAATTATAGCATGGTATGCAAACATTTATCATAAACACAAAGATATATTATAATAACCATTTTATTATTGCCTCTTGGGCATATCTCCAACAGTCTCCCACTTGCACTAGAGTCAATAATCTAGTTTACATTTGTAAAGATATAACACCTTGGCCTTCGGTGCTTTATCATGTTTTGCTTACGGGAGAGGTTTTAGTCAACGGATCTGACTTGCTCGAAAACGTATGTATTTTGCAATTCATTTGCGTCTTCACGCATCACTCATTTTCCAAATGAGTCGGCATTAAATATGTTTGGTCTTCTGGTGGAACCTTAATTCCGCGGTATGAAATATGTCACTAATATTGTCATACACAATATAGCTTCAATGTTCTGACACTATCGGAACTACACCAAGTTCTCAAAGAACTCCTCGACTTAAAACATCCTCAGTCACTGTCAAAACAATGACATACTCTGCCTTCGTTTGTAGAATCCGTCACAATATTTAGAACTCATCTAAATCAAGCATAGACAACTTCTAGCTCATTGTGCTACCTTTTAAACAACACTTAGCCTAATTGGGATTGAAATTTTT
Organism: Lolium rigidum; assembly: GCF_022539505.1. NCBI lineage: Eukaryota > Viridiplantae > Streptophyta > Magnoliopsida > Poales > Poaceae > Lolium > Lolium rigidum. The sequence goes on from NC_061513.1 coordinate 93,087,620, forward strand.
ATTTTTATATGTGACCAAACTAATATCGGTGCAACACCTTACGACGATTTGTTTGTCATTTCCCATACAAAACTAATATCCCTGGTTCTTCTAAAGCACTCAGGGATATTCTTTACTGTTTGATCAATGATCATCACATGAATCATTCTGGTACATGCTCATAACACTTTAGAGCACATGATATCTGATTGTGTACATATTAATCGTGATCTGAAATCACTCATGTGTTTTTACTCATTGAGTATCAGATACACTCAAGTCTTGTAAAACCTTCGCATGAAAAGAACACCTTCTTTAATATTTCTATATTGAACTACTTCAATATCCATTATATGTACTTTGACTTAAACTTATTATGTGTTTCAATCTATCTTCATAGATCTTGACACTAAATATGTTTCAATCCATATCCTTTCACCGAAGTTAATTCTCAATGAAACCTTTTATTCACATCAAGTATATAATTACATCACTTATAATCAACGATATGTCATCTACATAAAGTATTATAAATATGTCTCGAGCGCTCCCACTTAATTTCTTGCAAATGCAAGCATCTTCATCGTTTCGATGAAATCAAAAACTCTTTGACTATTTCATCTGGTGAAGATTCCAACTCCGCGATACTTACTTCATCCAATTGAAGTTCGTATACCTATATAGTATTCCACGGACTAGCAAAACTCTTGGTTGTATCTTGTATACACCTTTAATACACACTTCTGTTAAGTAATATATTTTTGCCATCCTACTAGCATATCTCATAAAAGAAATATGTAGCGATCACTAGAATAATCCACATAGACTATAAGCATCGCTACGGAAGATCTAATCTTATCGTAGTCAACCTTTTGAACTTTGTCGTAAACAACTTTTTGACAAGTCGAGCTTCTTCAAGGATATTCTATCCAAGTCCATCAATTTTATAGATCCAAAAAAGTATTCATCTATCTTGGATTTCATGGCGCATAGCCATTTTAACGGAGTCAGGGCCCATCATAACTTCTTTGTTTGTAGTTGGTTTATCATTGTTCCAAATCAATCCTTTGTCCACAAATCATTTATTTGATCACAAAGTAAACCATACCTACATGGTTCAATATGTACTTCGATCTCCATAGCTAAAACACTTTGTAGTCATGGGAGCCATGATCGTCGTGGCCGCTTTCCGGAACCATTTCCGATGCTGCGCTACTCTGATCATTATGCTCAGGTTCATAAACCTTATCAAGTTCTATTGTCCTCCCACTCAAATACTTCGCTATAAAACAATTTCTTGGAAATAAGCAAGTAACATTAACAAACACTTTTGTCTTTTACTTCATAGTGGAAAGGATTCCCAATCAAATCTCTGGGATAACCAACAAAGACATTCATCCGATTTCGGTTGTAAACTTATTTACTTATGCTATGCATACCAAAATTTAATAAAGGACTATTAGGGTTTATACCCATGCCATCACTCGTATGGTGTCATTTCAACGGATCATGATGATGCTCTATTCAGTGTAAAAGCGGTAGTCACTAAAGCATATTCCACAAAAATATAATTGCGTCATAATATTTTATCTCATCATTAATCCAACAAGGTTTGGATACATCTCTCGGATACTACATCATCATTATGATACTCCAAGAAATGTGAGTTGTAGAACAATTTTATAACTCTCTTAGATGTTCGCTAAAACTCGTAATTCAAATATTTCCACCATTATCCAATCATAGATATTTGAATTTTCTATTATGATGATTTCTACTTCATGCTGAAATTTATATGAATCCATTCAAATGTTTCAAACTTCTTCCTTATCGAATATATCTACATATATATACTCAATTCATTGTTGGAAGTTTTCATGAAGTAGAAGAATCTCCCGCACACAACTATGCTGAGTGAACCACATACATCATCATGTATGTTTCCACTAAGTTAGTTGCCCGTTCAACTCTTGGCCTATGAACGGTATTCCAGTCATTCTCTTTAGAAAAGATTTGCTAGCGCCAAACGATTCAAAAATCAAATGACTCCAAAAATCCATTTGCATGGAGTTTCTTCATGCGTTCCTTTCTAACATGACCTAAATGGCGGTTCCACAAATATGTGGAATTCAAATCATTTGCCATATGGCATTTTAGCGTCAGTGTTATGCATGTGTGTTTCACCATAAAGATTTATAATAACTTATCCATCGTACATGGAATACTGTCAAATTGAACAACTCATTGTTTTCATTTGACCAGAACAAAACAACAATCATGAAGTTCTTTATTATAAATCTGAAGGGCTAGATAGAATGCCAACGACGAGAATAATAACACTTTATTTTTGTTCCAGACATGCATTCCTATCATATTCCTTGTTAGTCACTTAGGCCATTGAATTCTTATATTGCGTTGTTTTGAATGACACTTCATACCAACCAATATGGTACAGATACCCAAGAATTTCATTGTGTGACCAAACTAGGAATACATTCATAACATGTATATCATTTATATACACCTGAGCTAGACTTTCTAGTCTTTTCTTTCTTTCTGCCAATAATCTTTTGTAGTCTCTCTTTTAGCTTTCCTCATTATTCAGAAAAACACTTCACCTTCAATAACTTCTAGGTCCATTGGTCAAATACCTATAACCTTGAGGTTCTTACTTTGAAGTTGTTCATCATATGACAAGTGTTCCAGATTTCACTATTAGTAACTATGTAATATGATGAACAATTTCACTCATAATTTTATCCATCATATCATGACGACTTTCCGAGACCATGTCTGTACATGCTAGACTCGTAAAGTTTAACCTCAGTATTCGCATGTGCAAATCTGGCTTGCACCCGTTGTATGCACACGTAGAATCTATAACACCCGATCATCACGTGATGCTTCGAAATGATGAGTCTTAGCAACGGTGCATACTAAGGACGATCACTTCATGGATATGTGAATATCGTTAGTGCCCAACTAGTTGGAGGATTGGGACGCTCGGCGTCTTCAACCTTCGTACATTCCCATAAAACTTATGAGTTTATGTAGTCTCACTAGATTATATTCTATCATCTTGCAATAAGGTCTTAGATATCACTTATATCTCATACCTTGCTTATTTCTGAAAACAAAATTTCCAGCTCCTTACTTTTCAAACGGATTTGAACTTTAAGTTTCACGGAGACAAGATGATTTTAGGTACTAATTGAAACCATTACTCCTTGAATCAGTAATGTGAGGTTTACTAAAAGTTTGCAATAGGACTTAATCATTTCTTGATTCTTTAACAATACGGTACCAGTCCGTAAAGTTTCTTGTCAGTATTTCTATATCAATTACAAGACTAGCGTATGGTAGAAAACGGATGCCAATTCTACAAATTTAATTCAAAATACTATTTAGACTATGTTCATGATAATTAGTTCATGTTTTAATCTAATTACTAATGAACTCCCACTTAATACAACATCCCTCATAGTTGTTTAGTGGTACACGATCCATATCCACTACACCAAAACCGATCATCACGTGAGATGATGTAGCTTCAATGGTGAACATCAACATGTTGATCATATCATCCATATGACTCGTGTTCAACCTTTCGGTTTCTTGTGTTTCGAGGCCATGTCTGTACATGCTAGGCTCGTCAAGCAAACCCAAGTATTCCGCGTGTGCAAACATGGCTTACACCCGTTTTATGTGAACGTAGAATCTATCACATCCGATCATCACGAGATGCTTCAAAACGACGAACTGTAGCAACGGTGCATACGAGGGGAGAACACTTTATTATCTTGATATTAATGTGAGGGATCATCTTATAATGCTACCGTCGCGATCTAAGCAAGATAAGATGCATAAAGGATTAACATCACATGCAAGTCATATGTGATATGATATGGCCCTTTAGTCTTTGCGCCTTCGATCTTCATCTCCAAAGCACGGATATGATCTCCATCATCAACGGGCATGATCTCCATCATCGTCGGCGTAGCGTCAAGGTCCATGGCACCGTCTTCATGTTTGTTCACCTCATGTAGCAACTATTACAACTACTTTGAAATAATACTACAACATGAAAAATATAAAGACAACCATAAGGCTCCTGCCGGTTGCCACAATACAATAATGATCATCTCATACATATTCATCATCACATCATGGCCATATCACATCACCAAACCCTGCAAAAACAAGTTAGACGCCTCTAATTTGGTTTGCATATTTTACGTGGTTTAGGGTTTTCGAGCAAGATCCAATCTACCTACGAACATGAACCACAACGGTGATACTAGTGTTGTCAATAGAAAGAGTAAATTGAATCTTCACTATGGTGGGAGAGACAGACACCCGCAAAGCTACTTATGCAATACAAGTTGCATGTCGAGCGTGGAGCAAATCTCATGAACGCGGTCATGAAAGTTAGCCCGAGCCGCTTCATCCCACCATGCCGCAAGATGCAAAGTACACGAACTAAAGACAACAAAGCATCAACGCCCACAAAACAATTGTGTTCTACTCGTGCAACCAATCTATGCATCGACACGGCTCTGATACCACTGATGGGATTCGTAGCATAGAAAACAAAAAAAATTCCTACCGCAAGAACGAATAACAAGCCAAGATCCAATCTAGAAGATGGTAGCAACGAGCAGATCATGAGACTAACCCTCGAAGATTTCCAAAGCCTACGAGATTAGATCTCGTTGTTGTTGTAGTCGATCACTTGCCGCTTTCAAAAGCGCGTAGAAGATCTTGACGGTGCCACAGTCGGGCAGCACCTCCGTACTCGGTCACACGTTCGGTGTTGATGACGACGTCATTCTCCCCATTCTAGCGGGCAGCGGAAGTAGTAGATCCTCCTCGGAATCCCGCCAGCACGACGGCGTGGTGGCGGTGGTGGTGGAGAAATCCTGCAGGGCTTCGCCGTAGCCGTGCAAGAGGGAGGAGGAGGAAGGGGCGGCTAGGGTTTGGCGAGAGGGGGCAAGGGCTGCGACTTGTGCACCTCTTGGGGCTCCCCTTGCCCTCCTTTTATAGGTGGAAAAGGTCCTTGGGTCGTCCAAGACCTGCCCCCAAAGTTTGGGAGAGTTCCGGTAGGTTTACGTCGACCGAAACCTGCCGGAACTAGGACTCTTTTGCCAAATCCGAATCTGCTTTAGGGGAAATTTCTTAACCCTTAAGGAAAACAAGGATACACCTATTATGGAACCCTACGGACTTCCTTAGACAGCCCGGGTCGTCCCGGACACTTCCGGAACCTTCCACAACATTCCGGACTATTCCGGTCCTTCCAAAACCTTCTAGAAGCTCCGGTCAAAACACCGGACTTTTTTCGAACCCCGTAAAATGACTTCCCATATATGAATCTTATTCTCCGGACCATTCCGGACCTCCTCGTGATGTCCTGGATCCCATCCGAGACTCCGAACAAACATTCGAACTCCATTCCATATTCCATATCTACTTAAAATGACATCAAACCTTAAGTGTGTCACCCTACGATTCGTGAACTATGCAGACATGGTCGAGACTCTTCTCCGGCCAATAACCAATAGCGGGATCAGGAGATCCATAATGGCTCCCACATATTCAACAATAACTTAGTGATCGATTGAACCATTTACATACGATACCGATTCCTTTTGTCGCGCGATATTTTACTTGTCCGAGGTTTGATCATCGGTATCTCTATACCTCGTTCAACCTCGTCTCCGACAAGTAATCTTTACTCGTACCGTGGTATGCCATCTCTTATGAACCATTCATATGCTTGCAAGCTAATTAGACGACATTCCACCGAGAGGGCCTAGAGTATATCTATCCGTCATCGGGATGGACAAAATCCCACTCTTGATCCATATGCCTCAACTCATACTTTCCGAATACTTAATCCCACCTTTATAACCACCCATTTACGCAGTGGCGTTTGATGTAATCAAAGTACCCTTCCGGCATAAGTGATTTACATGATCTCATGGTCGAAGGACTAGGTAACTATGTATCGAAAGCTTATAGCAAATGAACTTAATGACGTGATCTTATGCTACGCTTAATTGGGTGTGTCCATTACATCATTCATCAATGACATAACCTTGTTATTAATAACATCCAATGTTCATGATCACGAAACCATGATCATCTATTAATCAACAAGCTAGTTATACAAGAGGCTTACTAGGGACTCCTTGTTGTTCACATAACACACATGTATCAATGTTTCGGTTAATACAATTATAGCATGGTATGCAAACATTTATCATAAACACAAAGATATATTATAATAACCATTTTATTATTGCCTCTTGGGCATATCTCCAACAGAAACATGGTTACCGCTCAACAAGCAACTTCTTAAAAAATAAGACACATAAGTACATATTCTTCACCACAATAGTTTTTAAGGCTATTTTCCCATGAGCTATATATTGCAAAGACAAAGAATAGAAATTTTAAAGGTAGCACTCAAGTAGTGTACTTTGGAATGGCGGAGAAATACCATGTTGTAGGTAGGTATGGTGGACACAAATGGCATGGTTATTGGCTCAAGGATTTGGATGCACGAGAAGAATTCCTCTCAATACAAGGCTAGGCTAGCAAGGTTGTTTGAAGCAAGCTCAAGTATGAAAGGTGCAGCAAAGCTCACATATTAACATATTGTAACTATTATAAGACTTTACATTGTCTCCTTGTTGTTCAAACACCTTAACCAGAAAATATCTAGACTCTAGAGATCAATCATGCAAACAAAATTTTAACAAGCTCTATGTAGTTATTCATTAATGGGTACAAGGTACATGATGCAAGAGCTTAAACATGATCTATATGAGCACAACAATTTCCAAGTATCACATTATTCAAGACTTTATACCATTTACCACATGCGGCATTTTCCGTTTCCAATCATATAGCAATGAATGAAATAGTTCAACTTTCGCAATGAACATTAAAGATAAAGCTAAGAACACATGTGTTCATACGAAACAGCGGAGCGTGTCTCTCTCCCAAACAAAGAATGCTAGGATCCGATTTTATTCAAACAAAAACAAAAATAAAAACAAACGAGACGCTCCAAGTAAAGCACATAAGATGTGACGGAATAAAAATATAGTTTCACTAGAGGAACCTGATAAGTTGTCGATGAAGAAGGGATGCCTTGGGTATCCCCAAGCTTAGACGCTTGGGTCTTCTTAAAATATGCAGGGATGAACCACGGGGGCATCCCCAAGCTTTGACTTTTCACTCTTCTTGATCATATTGTATCATCCTCCTCTCTCGACCCTTGAAAACTTCCTCCACACCAAACTCAAAACAAACTCATTAGAGGGTCAGTGCATAATTCATATATTCAGAGGTGACATAATCATTCTTAACACTTCTGGACATTGCACAAAGCTATTGAAAGTTAATGGAACAAAGAAATCCATCAAACATAGCAAAACAGGCAATGCGAAATAAAAGGCAGAATCTGTCAAAACAGAACAGTCCGTAAAGACGAATTTTTAAGAGGCACCAGACTTACTCAGATGAAAATGCCCAAATTGAATGAAAGTTGCGTACATATCTGAGGATCACGCACGTAAATTGGCAGATTTTTATAAATTTTCTACAGAGACTACTGCTTAAATTCGTGATAGCAAGAAATCTGTTCCTGCGCAGTAATCCAAATCTAGTATTGGCTTTACTATCAAAGACTTTACTTGGCACAACAATGCAATAAAATAAAGATAAGGAGAGGTTGCTACAGTAGTAACAACTTGCAAGACTCAAATATAAAATAAAGTGCAGAAGTAAAATAATGGGTTGTCTCCCATAAGCGCTTTTCTTTAACGCCTTTCAGCTAGGCGCAGAAAGTGTGTATCAAGTATTGTCAAGAGATGAAGCATCAACAACATAACTTGTTCTAATAATAGAATCATAAGGTAACTTCATTCTCTTTCTAGGGAAGTGTTCCATACCTTTCTTGAGAGGAAATTGATATTTAATATTACCTTCCTTCATATCAATGGTAGCACCAACGAGTTCGAAGAAAAGGTCTTCCCAATATAATGGGACAAGATGCATTGCATTCAGTATCCAAGACAACAAAATCAACGGGGACAAGGTTATTGTTAACCATAATGCGAACATTATCAATCCTCCCCAAAGGTTTCTTTATAGCATGATCAGCAAGATTAACATCCAGATAACAATTTTTCAATGGTGGCAAGTCAAGCATATCATATATTTTCTTAGGCATAACAGAAATACTTGCACCCAGATCACATAAAGCATTATAATAAAAATCATTGACCCTCATCTTAATGATGGGCTCCCAACCATCTTCTAATTTCCTAGGTATAGAAGTTTCAAGTTTTATTTTCTCTTCTCTAGCTTTTATGAGAGCATTTGTAATATGTTTTGTAAAGGCCAAATTTATAGCACTAGCATTGGGACTTTTAGCAAGTTTTTGTAAGAACTTTATAACTTCAGAGATGTGACAATCATCAAAATCTAAACCATTATGATCTACAGCAATGGGATCATTTTCCCCAATATTTTGAAAAATTTCAGCAGTTTTATCAATTTCAGCAGTTTTAGCAGTTTCAGGCAATTTTGCACGCTTTGCACTAGGAGTAGTAACATTGCCAACACCAATTATTTTACCATTGATAGTAGGAAGTGTAGCAACATGTGAATCATTAACATTACTAGTGGTGGTAATAGTCCAAACTTTAGTTACATTATTCTCTTTAGCTAGTTTTTCGTTTTCTTCTCTTTCCCACCTAGCATGCAATTCAGCCATCAATCTAATATTCTTATTAATTCGAACTTGGATGACATTTGCTGTAGTAACAATCTTATTTTCATTATCCTTATTAGGCATAACTTTCAATTTTAAAAGATCAACATCAGAGACAAGTCTATCAACCTTAGAAGCAAGAATATCAATTTTATCAAGCTTTTCCTCAACAGATTTGTTAAAAGCAGTTTGTGTACTAATAAATTCTTTAAGAATGGCTTCAAGACCAGGGGGTACACTCCTATTATTGTTGTAAGAATTCCCATAAGAATTACCATAACTATTACCATGAGCAGACGGATATGGCCTATAGTTGTTACCAGAATTATTTCTATAAGCATTGTTGTTGAAATTATTACTTTTAATGAAATTCACATCAACATGTTCTTCTTGGGCAACCAATGAAGCTAAAGGAACATTATTAGGATCAACATTAGATCTACCATTCACAAGCATAGACATAATAGCATCAATCTTATCACTCAAGGAAGAGGTTTCTTCAACGAATTTACCTTCTTACCTTGTGGAGCTCTTTCCGTGTGCCATTCAGAGTAATTTTTCATCATATCATCAAGAAGCTTTGTTGCCGCCCCCAAAGTAATGGACATAAAGGTACCTCCAGCAGCTGAATCCAATAGGTTCTGCGAAGAAAAATTCAATCCTGCATAAAAGGTTTGGATGATCATCCAAGTAGTCAGTCCATAGGTGGGGCAATTCTTCACCAAAGATTTCATTCTCTCCCATGCTTGAGCAACATGTTCATTATCTAATTGCTTAAAATTCATTATGCTACTTCTCAAAGATATAATTTTAGCGGGAGGATAATATCTACCAATAAAAGCATCCTTACATTTAGTTCATGAATCAATACTATTTCTAGGCAGAGATAGCAACCAGTCTTTAGCTCTTCCTCTTAAGGAGAAAGGAAACAATTTTAATTTTATAATGTCACCATCTACATCCTTATACTTTTGCATTTCACATAGTTCAACAAAATTATTAAGATGGGCAGCAACATCATCAGAACTAACACCAGAAAATTACTCTCTCATAACAAGATTCAGTAAAGCAGGTTTAATTTCAAAGAATTCTGCTGTAGTAGCAGGTGGAGCAATAGGTGTGCATAAGAAATCATTATTATTTGTGCTAGTGAAGTCACACAACTTAGTATTCTCAACAGTACCCATTTTAGCAGTACTAAATAAAGCAAACTAAATAAAGTAAATGCAAGTAACTAATTTTTTGTGTTTTTAATATGGAGAACAAGACAGTAAATAAAGTAAAACTAGCAACTAATTTTTTTGTGTTTTTGATATAAGAGCAAACAAAGCAGTAAATAAAATAAAGCAAGACAAAAACAAAGTAAAGAGATTGGATGTGGGAGACTCCCCTTGCAGCGTGTCTTGATCTCCCGGCAACGGCGCCGGAAATTTAGCTTGATGACGCGTAAAGCACACGCCCGTTGGGAACCCCAAGTGGAAGGTGTGATGCGTACAACGGTAAGTTTCCCTCGGTAAGAAACCAAGGTTTATCGAACCGAGTAGGAGTCAAGAAGCACGTTGAAGGTTGATGGCGGCGGAGTGTAGTGCGACGCAACACCGGGATTCCGGCGCCAACGTGGAACCTGCACAACACAATCACGGTACTTTGCCCCAACGTAACGAGTGAGGTTGTCAATCTCACCGGCTTGCTTGTAAACAAAGGATTAGATGTATAGTGTGGATGATGATGATTGTTTGCGAAGAACAGGTAAAGAACAATTGCGATAGATTGTATTTCGGATGTAAAGAATAGGACCGGGGTCCACGGTTCACTAGTGGTGTCTCTCCCATAAGATAAACGGATGTTGGGTGAACAAATTACAGTTGGGCAATTGACAAATAAAGAAGGCATAACAATGCACATACATATATCATGATGAGTACTATGAGATTCAATCAGGGCATTACGACAAAGTACATAGACCGCTATCCAGCATGCATCTATGCCTAAAAAGTCCACCTTCAGGTTATCATCCGAACCCCCTCCAGTATTAAGTTGCAAACAACTGAAAATTGCATTAAGTATGGTGCGTAATGTAATCAACACAAATATCCTTAGAACTAGTGGCAACAACACATCCACAACCTTAGAACTTTTTGTCACTATCCCAGATTTAATGGAGGCATGAACCCACTATCGAGCATAAATACTCCCTCTTGGAGTCACAAGTATCAACTTGGCCAGAGCCTCTACTAGCAACAGAGAGCATGCAAGAACATAAATAACATATATGATAGATTGATAATCAACTTGACATAGTATTCAATATTCATCGGATCCCAACAAACACAACATGTAGCATTACAAATAGATGATCTTGATCATGATAGGCAGCTCACAAGATTTAACATGATAGCACAATGAGGAGAAGACAACCATCTAGCTACTGCTATGGACCCATAGTCCAGGGATGGACTACTCACACATCGATCCGGAGGCGATCATGGCGATGAAGAGACCTCCGGGAGATGATTCCCCTCTCCGGCGGGGTGCGGAGGCGATCTCCTGAATCCCCCGAGATGGGATTGGCGGCGGCGGCGTCTCTGGAAGGTTTTCCGTATCGTGGCTCTCGGTACTGGGGGTTTCGCGACGAAGACTTTAAGTAGGCGGAAGGGCAGGTCAAGGGGCGTCACGAGGGGCCCACACAGTAGGCCGGCGCGGCCAGGGGTTGGGCCCCGCCGCCCTGTTGTGTGGCCACCTCGTGGCCCCACTTCGTTTCCTCTTCGGACTTCTGGAAGCTTCGTGGAAAAATAGGACCCTGGGCGTTGATTTCATCCAATTCCGAGAATATTTCCTTACTAGGATTTCTGAAACCAAAAACAGCAGAAAACAACAAGCGGCTCTTCGGCATCTTGTCAATAGGTTAGTGCCGGAAAATGCATAATAATGACATATAATGTGTATAAAACATGTGAGTATCATCATAAAAGTAGCATGGAACATAAGAAATTATAGATACGTTTGGGACGTATCAGGGAGCCCGATGAAAAAGAGAGTCATTCCTTTCCAAATAGAGCCGCCATCCATCAGATCCATCTACACCACACTGAAGGAGATCCACCACCATTGTTCATCCATTCCATCTTCAATATCCTCCATAGCCATAGCCATCACCATTATAATAGAGATCTCCTTGAGAACTGGCGACCATTGTAAGAATATTGTGATTTCAATCCAAGTATTTGCAGCAATGATTTCTATCTTTGATCTTGTTATCATGTGTGAGTAGTCGTCACGGGCTGCGGGTTGCAGGGAGAATCCTCACAGAGTTTATATGCATCTAATCTCATAAGTTTGTGTAGAAATTGAATAGGAGCTTTGCAATCTTGTACCCTTGTCTCTTTCCCTCGATTCGGTGATCTACATGTACCCATGTCTATCGGATCAATCAAGGAAAGAGGTGGGATGAGAGGAAAACGGCATGGTATCGCGAAACCTCAGTGAAAGAAAGAAGAAAATAATGGTACACGTTTATTGATTCGCTCAGGTTCAACGACACAATCATCAAGCTTAATGCTTTTCTATATTCATTTACTTAATAATTTTTGTTACTTGCGGTTGTGGGGACAATGGTTGGACCAAAAGAATCTTGTCACCTCTGGTTTTAGGAGCAATAGTATTTACGGATTTTCTCCTCACAAATCTCTTATTACTATTTTATTTACTACATATATGCACTTCATTTTTATATGTATGCATAGCTGTAGGAGAATCCTTGACCCTAGCCTATTTTAATCCATTGAACATAACACTAAACAAAGTAAAATAGGAAGGTCCGGTAAACGTAAGATAAAATCAACCAGCAAGTTTTATGGACGTTTCCTTTACACCACTTTAGCAGTGCTTCCCAAGGTTCCATTAAACCTAGTTCTTCTGAGGAAAAAGCTTACAATACTACAATCCATAATCCGGATGGAAGGTATCACGGAGTACGGGTGGCGACTTATACGTTGCAAACGTATCTATAATTTTTTACGCTTCATGCTTGTTTTACACCAATTTCTATATGTTTTGTTTATACTTGGTGGCACTTTTATGTATTTTCCGAAACCAACCTATTGACAAGATGCCACAGTGCCAGTTTCCTGTTTTCTGTTGTTTTCTATTTCAGAAAAGTTGTACAGGAAATATTCTCGGAATTAGACGAAACAAAAGCCGAGGTTCCTATTTTACTGTAACAAAGAAGGAGTCCAGAGGGCAGACGGAGGAGGGTCAGGAAGCGGCCACACCATACCTGGGCGAGGCCCAGCCCCTGGTCGCGCCTAGTGGTGGTGTGGGGCCCTCGGACACCCACTGACCTCACCCTTCCGCCTATAAATTGCCTCCCGACGCGAAAACCCAGAATCAGTCAGCCTCAATACACGAAAAGTTTTGTAGCTCCGCCGCCGTCGAAGACAAGTTTTGGGGGACATAAGTCTCTGTTCTGGCACCCTGCCGGGACGAGGAATTTTCCCGGAGCCATCTCTATCGAATCCACCGCCATCTTCATCGATGTTGCTGACTCCCATGATGAGGAGGGAGTAGTTCTCCCCCAAGGCTGAGGGCTTTACCGGTAGCTATGTTGTATATCTCTCTCCCATGGTATGATCTTTATGTGATCATGAGCTTTGTAATCTAGTTGAATAAGTAAATGTTATTCTTCAACTATTATGATACTTAAGTGGTTTTATTATCTGATCTCCGGAGACACCTTGTCCCACGGTATGAAGGTGACAGTGTGCATACCGTGTGTGTCTCTTAGGCTAATTTTATAGAAATACTTATAAATTGTGGTGCTTTGTTAGTACTATCTTTGTATGCTCATAGTGAAAGCGCGGGGCATCCCTAGATTTGGAACGCGATCTTTAAGGAGTGCTTTTATAGCCCTACGCGATGAATTTGTGTTTGTTATCCAACTGGAGAGTGGTTCGGAGTAGCGTAGTGAATTGATAATATTTATGTATTCAACTATGATATCATTGTTGAGAGTGTTCACTAGTGAAAGTATGATCCCCATGTCTTGTTTCTTAGCATTGAAACACTGTTTACAACCAGGTTATGCTACATGTTTGCTTACTGCCATTTTCATTTCAGATTGCAATTACCACTTACAATCATCCATATTAATTGTACTCCCTCCATCCATAATTAAACGCCAAACTGGCAGTTTTGCAGAAACGTCCTTCATGTTTTTCTGACCGAATCCTCGGTCCACTCCATCCTCTTCCCCGATCCTCTCCCTCACGATCCCGCCAGCCAGCGCCGCTCCATCCCGCCGGCAGCTACCACCGCTCCATCCCTCCGGCAGCCACCGCATCCCCGCTCCCTCCGGAAGCCGCCGCCGCTCCTCCCGCAACCCCCGCATCCCCGCTCCCTTCCGCATCCCCGCAGCCTCCTTCGTCGCCTCCCCCGGCGACCTGAGAAATAGGGCTGTAGCTTCCCCGGCGGCACAGCGAAGAGGAGGTCTACGCCATCATTGATCTCGAGCTCTCCGATCCGTCGTCTTCTCCATGACAGGGGAACCGTGCGCCACAACTGCGAACCCGATTTGAAGGCAGATCCTTGCCACCATGGGGGACGACCTCCCGGACCCAAGTTCCAAATTTTGTCCTCCGAGGTGGCGGTGTTGGTGCACCAGAAGCGGAGCCAAGCTGCAAGGTGGAGAACCACCATGGGGGAGGCAAATTTCTCGTCAAAGGCTGATGTCGCTTCTTGATGGAGTTCAAAGTCTGAAACAACTTCCTCTTTGTACGTGCTGGTGAACTCCGAAAAACCAGATCTGAACCCCAGCTCATATGCTCCTGATTGAATAAAAAAATTAAAAAAATAGCAAAAAAAATCAAAAAAAATCTGTAACTTTTGTACAATGAACAAGAACAAGTGTTCTAACTGCACGCCAAAAATCTCCGAGAAAATACATGCGTAGTGGTCTGTGCAAAAAAGACAAAATGCGGTGTTGTTTCGAACATCTAGATTTGTTGCCGACAGCACTCCGATTTGTCTTTTTTGCACAGACCACTACGTATGTCTTTTCACAGAGATTTTTGATGTGCTGTTAGAACATTTGTTCATGTTCGTTGTGCAAAAAATTCAGATTTTTTTGAATTTGTTTTCTATTTTTTTGATTTTTTTACTCAATTAGGAGCATATGAGCTCGGGTTCAGAAACACCTCTCCCGGTGAACTCCAGCTGTGTAACCCTGTATAATCCAAACATAATCAACATTCTGATGTATGCAAACTGAGTTTAAATTTATGATGCTGGGAAAATTTATGATGGCTAGGGACATTTTGTGCTATCTGTTAATAAAAAGTGATTTTGTAAACCTCCTGCACAGATTCTGTACTCACGGCATGATGAATTTAGTTAATCGGAGTATTAGCATGCTCCCCGTTGCTCAAAGTGAAGCACACCAGTTACTGTAGCATTCTCCCTGTTTCTGTTAGCATGTACTCCTTGATTGAGAAGCACACCAAAAAGGTGAATTCAGTAAAGGTGAATTCAGAATACTGATTGAGAAGTTGCCGTTGCTGGAGTAATATTGATCTGACATGATGCATTTGGACATAGAATGACATGATGCTGATGATCTGTTAATAAAAAGTGATTTTGTGTTATGATTGTAGACTCTCTTCTTATTTATGAAATTAATATTCTTCATGTCACTGTTCTTCATGACAATGAACAAGTTAACTCGAAGATCCGGCTTCATACGTAAGCTCTTTTCATCACGCAAAAGGATCAAGCTGATGACAATTGCCTCGGGCAATATATAATTGAGCTGCATATATTTGGAGTATGACAATCCAAACACACCAGCAATTATCCGACTAGTTCACCCGAAATGGTCTACGGACTGAATGCTAAATTACGGATCTGAATATAGATAGTGCACAAATGGTGTACGGACTGAATTCTAAAGTACACAATGGTGTACAGAAGTACTTTCATGCCGGAGTACCTGAATGTCTCCCTCACCGTTTCAAGGATGTTTCACATGAAATTATACTCCAAGTTAGAATTCACCGAACCAAAATACAAATGAAATGATTCAAGGAGTAAATAGAATTCACAAGTGATGCTTCATGTCCATCTGTGTCTTTGACTCATAATATTTCAGTAACATTTTCTGAACAACTGAACATTGTTATGAACAGTTCCAGAACCATTCAACATATCCCTCTGTGTCGAGAAGCAATGACATCCAGTGCATCGGATAGACGTAAGAAGCAACATGAGAGTTCACCAGATGCATGACTAGTGCATATTGTTTCCTGGGCCACTGCATGGTCACTTCGAGGGCCATCGTAGGACTCATGCTCATGGCGTTGTGTGATAATGCAGTCCGAGAAAACCTTGCCTTCGTGCCGACGGCATGTCCATCATTAACCTTGATACACTCGATCTAGGAAAGAGCCTTTCACGGATTTTGACGCAAATTTAGTGTTTGGTTTCTTCACCTTCTTTTGATGTTCGATCACGAGGCATCAAGCGAGTATCCTCCTCATCCGTAATGAGACATGTAAAAATAAATCCTTACATAATTCTATACTACTCCATATTATACATTGTTAAACAGATAGTAAGCCAAGCAGATTTTACATTGTGGAAATAAATCCTTACCTAATTTCTCAAAGGCAAACACATCATGGTCCGATGTTCTCCGAGTTGAGGGTGTCTCCGGGTTGTTGATTTCATCTTCGACAGATGTTCTTTGTTGACTTGTCTTAGTAGCTTCGTCTATCAAACTTGAGAACCACGGGAACATACCCTGCCTAACATAGAAGAGAACATATGCTTCATGTCGTAGTGCACTTGTCTCCGTAATGGCATTAACCTCACAAGCAAATGCATGAGTATTACAAGGTGAAAATATCTGTGTCATGGAAGGCAGAGCAAGTGACTTTGTGACACTTACATGTGAGTCATCCATTTGTTGGATAAAGATTGTTCTTCCTTCATCCTCGTCAGGCCACTTGTCCTGGATAGCTGGAATCACTAGCTCACAAAGATAGTTCCTCATGACATCTTGGGTAACTTTAACAGGTTTTATCTCTATTGTCCCTTTTTCTCTGTTTTTACTCTTTTTAACCGCTGGAGTTTCCTTAATAAACGCCCATGTCCCAATCTTGCCATCAAATGTGACTAAGCCATCTTTACCATACCTTGGCCTGGTAACCGCAGTTAAGAACATCACTTTTCCAATGCTATTCTTATTCTTCACTGTGCGCAAGGGTTTAGGTTCTTGAGGGTGTAGATAGTACGTGTTCCTCTCCCTAGTCATAATGAACCATTTCTCGTCTATGTGGACCATGTTGTCCATATCCTTGAATGTTGGCTGGGAAGATGCCAAGGAATTCTCATTGAGCATAGCGAGGGAGAATTTTAATCTCTGGATCTTGTTACCTTACGTCAGACAACGGCTTCAGGGCTATTAGTGTGGCGCTTCAACTCTCCCCACTTAAACCTTAAGTCTAAGGTTGAGCGCTTAACACCCAAAGACTTTGCTAGAGATCGAATCGTTCTCCTTTTATTCGATGGGATTGTTGTTACCCTCGAGAGTTCCAAATCTTTTCTCTTACGGCCAACATGTCCCTTCCTTTGGTTTGATACATCAACTCTTAGCCCTTTTTCAATCTGCTCTCGGGCTGTTGTCCAAATCCTCCCAATTGTCCGTATGCTTGTGTTCAGCATGCTTGCTATGAGTAGTTTATCCTTTGTTTGAAACCCTCCATCTCTTCTTTTGATCACTTCCAAGGCAAAATAGGCACCATATCTTTCCTCATTTGTCAATTCCTTTCTGGAATGGCGAGGGACACCATCCAAGCCTATCTGCTGCTCTTGCATCTCTTCATCGGGTTGATCGGGGACATCATCCAAATCTGTCTCCTGCTCTTGCATCTCTTCATCGGGTCTATCAGGGACATCATCCAAGACTGTCTTCTGCTCTTGCATCTCTTCATCGGGTCTATCAGGAACATCATCCAAGACTGTCTTCTGCTCTTGCATCTCTTCATCGCATCGATCGGGGACATCATCCAAGACTCTCTTCTGCTCTTGCATCTCTTCATCGCGTCGATCGGGGACATCATCCAAGACTCTCTCGTTGTGATGGATTTAAGTTGAGATCAAGTACACCATCCAACCCTCTCATCTGTGTTGGGCTGAAGTTGAGATCAAGTACACCATGCATGCCTCTCGGCTGTGCTGGACTCAAGTTGAGATCAAGTACACCAGGCATTCCTGTCGGCTTTGCTGGACTGAAGTTGAGATCAAGTACACCATGCATGCCTCTCAGCTGCTCTAGCATCTCTTCATCAGGTTGATCATGGACACAATCTTGAGCTTCATCAATCTCAGCATGTGCTCTCATCCGAGGGAATTCAGCCATGTATGTACCATGTAGGTCGAGTACACATGCCCGTAATAGAGTGAGATTGGGGCATGCCATGTTTTATTTCTTGAATGCAATAATACACCATTTGAATTGAGCTTGCTTGCTTACCGTGTACCAAAGGTTCAGAGAAGATATCATTTTTGCGCATCCGGTTATATTTCCACACATCCAATGCGTCAAGAGGTAGTTTCTTCCTCCTGGAACCAATCTGATGTAGTGTGCCTCCAGCAATTTCCTCCGACAAATAGCTGTGTATTCATAAGAAAAAATTAACTTCACCACCATCCTTTACAAATCACATCTATAGTTGTTCAAGGCAGAAGTAGAAATAAATTGAAACATACGCATTGGAGAGAACTATTAGTTCATCAATTTTGAGACTTCTCTTGTTCTCTCGTACTTCCAACATTCTCATTCTCTTGCTATTGCCTGTCAAAGTAAGCACAAAAACATTAAACAATAGAAGAAGGGCACCGTTTAAGAAGGGAATAGTTTATTGCTACTCTAGATACTAACGATAAACACACAAACAAGTACTAACATTGGAGTAGTTCAATATACTACGAAGCATCGGATGAGCAAATAGTTCAAACTATTTTAATGAAATAGTTCAATGCACGGTGAAACATCGGATGAGCAAATAGTTCAAACAATTTTTATGGAATAGTTCAATATACTGTGACTTTTCTACAGGAGTAAGAAAGACCATGAATACTGTATCTTCATCATCGTACTCGATGTCTGCAATAGGTACAAGTGTCACGTAGTTTCTTCATTCTCGGAATCTTTAGCAATCTTTAGCGGGGTGGAGCAGCAGCAACAACAGCGACCTACACCGGCGCAGGGGAAAATCAAACAAGTGCTCGGACTAGGAGACACTTCGGTGGCGGCGCCGCTGGTTTTTGGTCACTCCGGCGAGAGGCGAGCGGAGGACCACGATGGCCGGGCAAAACAAATGCCCAGCGCGAGGGGAAACGACTCGTGGAAGATCTGAATTTCAGCATGACGATGTTGACGCCTCGGGAAAGCCTGAGGACGCGCCACGGCGGCGAGCTCGAGCACGGCCGGAGTTGGAGCGGGGCCAGAGTTGGAGGGAGGCCGGAGTTGGAGCGGGGCCCGAGGAGTTGGCTCTAGGTGTGAAGGCCGTGACGAAGTTCCTGCGCGTGGCCGCGACCGAGCTCCAGCCCGTGCCCGCCGTGGAGCTCCAGCTCGTGTCCGCCGTGGAGCTCCAGCGCGTGGAGCTTGAGCTCGAGCGCGCCCTTCAAGTGGAGATGGAGAACACGGACCTTCAAGGCGCGAAGGACGCTGAAGGGCGCGGAGGGCAGGGAGCTCCTTCCTCGCCCCCGTCGACGGCGGGCGGCGGGGAGGACGTCGGGGAGGACGAGCGGAAGATGCGATTTTGGAATCCCCACATTAAGGCTAAATTTCAGACGTTTTAGATTTACCAGGGGGTTATTTGCAAAAATAAATATGAACTGCGGGTTGGCGTTGTTTAATTATGGAAGGAGGGAGTATTTCACTATCTCATCGCCGAACTAGTGCATCTATACACCTGACAAGTGTATTGGGTGTGTTGCGGACAGACGGTGCATGATGGAAGCGGTTGGGGAACCCCAAGAGGAAGGTGTGATGAGCATAGCGGTAAGTTTTCCCTCAGTAAGAAACCAAGGTTTAATCGACCAGTAGGAGAAAGGCGTGACTTCTGAAGGTGTTGCTAGCTTACTAGTGGTACGGCGCACTACCGGCGTCAGCAATAATGTGGAACCTGCAGACAACACAACCAAAATACTTTTCCCCAACTTACAGTGAGGTTGTCAATCTCACCGGTTTGGCTGAACACAAAGGATTAGATGTATCAAGTTGAAGAAGATGTTTGAAGTAATTAAAGAGAACGGTGCTTGCGGAAAGTAAATATAACAGGATTGCAGTGGATGAATTTATCAGTGTAAAAGAAAGGATAGGGGTCCACAGTTCACTAGAGGTGTCTCTCCATAAAGATAAATAACATGCTGGGTGAACAAATTACAGCTGGGCAATTGACAGAATATCGACTATACATGACAAGATGATTACTATGAGATTCGTTTAGGCATTACAACATAATACGTAGACCGTAATCCAACTGTGTCTATGACTAATAATCCACCTTCCGGTTATCGTCTGAACCCCTTCCAGTATTAAGTTGCAAGCAACAGATTATCGCATTAAGCAATGTGTGTAAAGTAAATAATAGAATTACCCTCGGATAAAACATTGTTGTTTTCTCCCTAGTAACAACAACACATCTACAATCTTAGAAGTTATTGTCACTCTTCCAGAAAACTATAGGCATGAATCTACTATCGAGCATAAATACCCCCTCTTCGAGTCACAAGCATCTACTTAGCCAGAGTATCTACTAGCAACGGAGAGCATGCCAGATCACAAATAACATATGATAGGAATATATAATCGATCTCAACATAGTATTCAGTATTCATCGGATCCTGGCAAACACAACATGTAGCATTACATAAGGATGATCTTGATCATGTAGGGCAGCTCACAAGATTTAAACATGGGGCACAAATTGGAGAAGACAACTATCTAGCTACTGCTATGGACCCATAGTCCATGGATGAACTACTCACACATCACTTCGGAGGCGGGCATGGTGATGTAGATGCCTCCGGTGATGATTTCCCCCTCCGGCAGGGTGCCGGGAAGAGCTTCAGAACCCTCCCAGGCTAGGGTCTGCAATGGCGGCCGCGACGGAACTTTTTGTGGATGGAGGCTCGGGTGTTCAGGGTTTTCTCGAGATCGTGATTAAATAGGCGGAGGGGAGATGTTGGTGGAGGCCAGGGTGGCCCACACCACCCCAAGGCGCGGGCCAGGGCTAGGCCGCACCTAGGGTTTGCGTGGGTGTCTTTCTGCCTCTCTTCGACCCCCCTCTGGACTCTGTCTTCGCTACGGAAAAATATTGACTTCGGCTTTTGTTTTGTCCAATTCCAAGAATATTTCCTGTACAACTTTTCTGAAATACAAAACAACAGAAAACAGGGAACTGGCACTATCGCATTTTGTTAATAGGTTAGTGCCGGAAAATGTATAAAAGTGCAACCAAGCATGAGCAAAACATATATAAATTTGTGTAAAACAAGCATGTAGCATCAAAAATTATAGATACGTTTGAGACGTATCAGAATCCCCAAGTCGTTAACCTGCTCGTCCTCAAGTAGGTAAGTGATAACAAAATAATTTTTGAGGTGACATGAATCCAACACAATCTTGCTCAAGCATTGTAAAGCATTGTGAGCTGGGATCAAAGTACTCTAAACATAAGCATGATAGATACAATTCTAACAATAGAACTTAGAAACTATGTTATAACATGAGAAGTAACTCAAACAAAGGATCATAAATAATAGTGCATTTTAAACAACTGTTTGTTTATGAGCATGGAGAAAATATAGCAAAGTGGTACTTCGCATGTCCTTTATGAAGTAGCAAAACATAAATGCTAGGACACCTTTAAAGTTTAGAGGGTGACTAGATACAAGTAATTTAAGAACAAGTAATAACACAATCAAGAATTAATCAATAATAATTTTGGGACTATGCATATTGCACTAATAATGATAAATGTGCTCTCTTAATTGGTGCATAAAGCAGAAGATGAAGACTCAACATAAAAGTAAAAGAAAGACTCTTTGCAGAGTAAGCAAGATTAACAAGTTTTATAAACCTTCCAAAAAAGTATGGTAATCATTAGCTTTGAGCTCTCATTGCCCCTATCATAAGCATCTTGAATGGTTAAAGTTAATGTGAGGCAAATATGAGCTATATGCTTAACAAATCACAAGTTGAAAATCTCATGCCCCTTGAATATGAGTACCTAAACCTCATGCTACTCAACTTAGGTCCCAAATAAGTTCTTATCATTGTAACTATACATGTATCATTGAGAACCGCCAACGGGGTACTTCCTACCCCATGATATGGAAGTACTCTTGTAGGAGCAATCCCATACCAAAATGATAAGACAAACAGACAATGAGCATCTCAGAATTTTTTATTTACTATGGGTATAGCTTTTTATTGAAAATGCTTCATAGAATGCTCAATATGGTTCGCTGTAAATTTCCACGATGAATGTTGCATGGCTTAGATTAGCCGCCCAGGCGTTTCTCTAACTCATATACAAACTCAATGGACTTACAAGTTTTTATTTTATTTCGGACCAGTAGGCATCCATCAAAAGAACATGACATCAACTAAATATGAATAAGTGCAATGTCGAAAGTGTTCCCCATGAAAGCATGGTTGTGCTAACTCCCAACTCAAAATTTGCGAACATATAAACTTCATAAGATAGTCACAATGATCAAGTTTACTAAGTGCAAGAAAATAAATGTGTCATCAAGTTCGTGAGAGCTTTACTAACTAATTTTCTCATGCCAAAATTTAATTTGGAAGATAAATAAAAATATGATGAATATACTTGAAATATCAATAATGCTACTAGGTAGATATGGTGGACACAATAGAAAAGCTTTGGTTTATGTGGTTGGATGCATGAGTAGAGTTCATACTCGATGCAGCGAAAGCTAGCAAAAGACTGGGAGCGACCAACAGAGCAATAATGTTCATAATCATGCATAGCGACAAAACATTATCAATCAAAGCATAAAGTGATATTATAAGTCAAAAACTAAATGATCATAGAGGCTTTAGTTGACTGGTTATAGTCATAACATGGTATAAGCATGCGCCAAGTCAACCTAATAAAGCATCAAAGGAGAATACCACAATATTATGCTTTTATGATGGAAACAACACATGATTCTTTCAATGACACATTATGCACTCTTAGCTATTTGAAATAAGTCATGCTACAACAATAAATACTAATATGACAAGAATAACATCCAACATGACATGCCAAAGTCTATGCCACAGTCTAGACAAGCTTCCTTCTGCATCACTATAGACATGAAACATTTTACTCGTCTCCAACACCAATCAACTTATTTGAAATAACTCTCAAAGATGAAAATCAATATGGAACAGAGAGCTAATCATACATAAATAAAGAATACTAACGAGCTCTGAACAAAATTAGAATCAAAAACTAAGAGCTAAACGCAGTACTATAAAACTAGAACACTCGCAGAACAATAACAGCGAAAACTAGAGTGTTTTATGCAATTAAAATGGAGCGGGTCTTTCTCCAAAAAAAATGTGCCGGGATCCAACATATGCTACATCAAACAGAACAAAACAAAATTAAAAATAAAAATGCTCGAAGAACAACATATAGTGTTTGAAGCAATAAAAATATAGCGCATAGAGGGATGACCTGTTGCTTTGTTGATGAAGAGGGGATGCCTTGGGCATCCCCAAGCTTTGACGCTTGTACCTTGGATATTTCTTGGGGTGAAATGGGCATACCCAAGCTTGAGATTTTGTCCATTCTTTATCTCATTACATCATTCTTCTCTCCCTGCACTTGAAAACTTCCTTCATACAAAACTTTACACAATTCCTATTAGCAGCGGTAGTACAATCAAAATAAACAAATTCACTTGGGTTCAGTTCTAAAATATATCAAACATATATTAAAGCATTAGCTACTGTAGCAACTCTTCAAAAAGCTCTTTGGTCAAAAGAACTCAAAAAGAAAGAGATTAAGTGGCAAACGCAAATAGTGGCAGAAATCTGTTGAAACAGAACATCAGCAAAGATAGATTTTTTTGAAAATCTTATGTTGCTCATATCGAAAAGTGTTCAAGTACCGAAAGTTAGATAATAACCTGGGGCATATGCACAAAAATTGGCAGCTCAAAATTCTGCTCTGGATATTTATACGAAATTTTATGGTGACAACACATAATCTGTTTTTCAAGACAACAACTTCCCCAAATCTTACTTTCTTCCTATTAGAGGCTATTATTGATACATAAATGAATTAAAATGATAAGGAGAGGTTATTACAGAGGTAATAACTTCCAAGACACAAAAAAATAAAATTACAGAAATAAAACATGGGTTATCTCGCCTTTCAGCTAGGCGCGGAAAAAGAGCTAGCATCAAGTATATTATCAAGTGAAAAAGCATCAAGAAGCAAATTCAAAACACATTTAAGTCTAACCCACTTCCTATGCATAGGAATCTTGTACACAAATAAATTCATAAAGAATAAACTGACAAGCATAAGAAGATAAAACAAGAGTAACTTCAAAACTTTCAACATATAGAGAGATGTTTTAGTACCATGAAAACTTCTACAACCATATTTTCCTCTCTCATAACAGTTTTCAGTAGCATCATGAATAAACTCAACAATATAACTATCACATAAAAAATTCTTATCATGAGCCACATGAATAAAATAATTATTACTCTCCACATAAGCATAATCATTCTTATTAATTGTAGTAGGAGCAAATTCAACAAAATATTTATCATTATTATTCTCATCACCATAATCATCAGATATAGGAGACATAATGTAATCATAATTAATCTTCTCCTCAATAGTAGGTAGACTGAAAATATCATATCCATCTTGTAATCATCATAGCAAATTTTCTCCTCTAAAGCGGGGGAAGTAAAAAGATCATTTTCATGAAAACTAGCTTCCCTAAGCTTAGACTTTTCCATAGCATTAGCGGTGTTCAAAAATTCGTATTAATAATATTGCTATTAGCATGCAAATAAACTTTCACAGGTTTATAATTTTCTCTTCAAACACTTCATGTCCTAACTCAAGATAAATACTATAAAGTTCTCTAATTTTGTTGTTGTTTTCCATTAAGCCTAACTAGTGAAAATAAAAACAAGAAACATCAACATGAAAAGTGAGCATGGAATAAACTAATCAAAACAATAACAAAGTAAATAGATTGGAGATGAGAGACTCCCCTTGCAGAAATCCTCTTTCTCCCTGGCAACGGTGCCAGAAAATCTTGACGGTGCTGGATGAAAGCGATTGGGGAACCCCAAGAGAAAGGTGTGATGAGCCCATCGACAAGTTTTTCCCTCAGTAAGAAACCAAGGTTTAATCGACCAGTAGGAGAAATGCGTGACTTCTGAAGGTGTTGCTAACTGACTAGTGGCAGGACGCACTACCGGCGTCAGCAACAACGTGGAACCTACACACAACACAACCAAAATACTTCGCCCCAACTTATAGTGAGGTTGTCGATCTCACCAGTTTGCTGAACACAAAGGATTAGACGTATCGAGTGGAAGGAGATGTTTGCAGTAATTAAAGAGAACAGTGCTTGCGGAAAGTAAGCAGAACAGGATTGCAGTGGATGAATTTATCAGTATAAAAGAAAGGACCGGGGTCCACATTTCACTAGAGGTGTCTCTCCATAAAGATAAATAAGATGATGGGTGAACAAATTACAGCTGTGCAATTGACAGAATATCGACCATACATGACAAGATGATTACTATGAGATTCGTTTGGGCATTACAACATAATACATAGACCGTAATCCAACAAGCGTCTATGACTAATAATCCACCTTCCGGTTATCGTCCGAACTCCTTCCAGTATTAAGTTGCAAGCAACAGATTATCGCATTAAGCAATGTGTGTAAAGTAAACAATAGAATTGCCCTAGGATAAAACATTATTGTTTTCTCCCTAGTAGCAACAACACATCTGCAATCATAGAAGTTATTGTCACTCTTCCAGAAAACTAGAGACATGAACCTACTATCGAGCATAAATACCCCCTCTTGGAGTCACAAGCATCTACTTGGCCAGAGTATCTACTAGAAACGGAGAGCATGCAATATCACAAATAACATATGACAAGAATATGCAATCGATCTCAACATAGTATTCTATATTCATCGAATCCCAGCAAACACAACATATAGCATTACATAAGGATGATCTTGATCATGTAGGGCAGCTCACAAGATCTAAACAAATAGTCCAGGGATGAACTAGTCACGCAT
Organism: Lolium rigidum; assembly: GCF_022539505.1. Taxonomy (NCBI): domain Eukaryota; kingdom Viridiplantae; phylum Streptophyta; class Magnoliopsida; order Poales; family Poaceae; genus Lolium; species Lolium rigidum. The sequence goes on from NC_061513.1 coordinate 93,113,757, forward strand.
CACTTCGGAGGCGGGCATGGCGATGTAGATGCCTCCGGCGATGATTTCCCCCCTCCGGCAGGGTGCCGGAAAGAGCTTCAAAACCTTCCCGAGCTAGGGTCTGCAATGGTGGCCGCAACGAAACTTTTTGTGGATGGAGGCTCGGGTGTTTAGGATTTTTCCGAGATCGTGATTAAATTGGTGGAGGGGCGATGTCGGTGGAGGCCAGGGTGGCCCACACCACCCCTAGGCGCGGGCCAGGGCTAGGCCGCACCTAGGGCTGGCATGGCCGCCCTGCTGCCTCTCTTCGACCCCCCTCTGGACTCTGTCTTCGTTACGGAAAAATATTGATTTCGGCTTTTGTTTTGTCTAATTCCGAGAATATTTCCTGTACAATTTTTCTTAAATACAAAATATCAGAAAACAGGGAACTGACACTGTGATTTTGTTAATAGGTTAGTGCCGGAAAATATATAAAAGTGCAACGAAGTATGAACAAAACATATATAAATTGGTGTAAAACAAGCATGGAGCATCAAAAGTTATAGATACGTTTGAGACGTATCAGGGACACAAGACATGCGCCGTGTCCGTTCGACCGTAAAACCATCCCAAATATAGTTTTGAAATACGTCGAAACGGATCCATCCGCGGGCGGGTCGATGTTAAGCGTCGCCTCCATGCCACGTGGACAGAATCTATCCATCTAAAGGAAATTGTACAAACCACTCACTATTGCTATCTCTGTTGCACAGATTACTCACTTTTTCGTATTTTTCCTAAAACACCAACTTTACTTGTAGTTTGTTGCACAGAGTCCGAATCTAGGATTAGACTTGTTAACATCAAATCTAACAGTTGGGGCCCACGATCAGTGATAATGTGGCTTCCACGTGTCATGAACTAGCTTTTTTTCAAACCTTTAAAATTACAAAAAAAAATCCAATAGATGGGACAATATAAATTAACAAATCTAGGAAAGTTTGAAATAGTTCAAAATATTTACCACTTTTTATGAAATATGGCCAAAACATGGTGAATTTTCAAACTTTTCAAAAAGTTATAATTTTTTTCTAGTATTTAAAACAATATGACATAAGAAATCATGAAAAGTTTGACATAACAACCATCAAGTACTTGCCATCTTGAACTTACCTCCGCCTCCGGCTATCATATCGCTCGATTTATATTGTTTCGATTATTGGAAATTTTTTAAACTTTTAAAAGTGTTTGCAAAAAGCTAGTTTATGATACGTGGGTGCCACATCATCACTGACCATGGATCCAACCGACAAATTTGTTGTTAACAAGCATAATCCTAAGACGCAACCAACTACACGTAAAATTAATGTTTTCTGCAAAAAATATAAAAAATAAATAGTTTATGCAATAAAAATAGAGACAACGATCAATGAGTGGTTTGTGCAGTTTCCTTATCCGTCTGCACCAGCGTTGATGCCCTTCCTCTGTGAGCCCACGCAGGCACTGAACCGAGTGCATCGACGCAACTCAACCGAGTGCATCGCCGCATCGGGTCCGTGTGACCGAAAATTGGACGCCCCACAAAAGAATGCCGACGCGTGGGCACACAACACACCAAAGGAGCTGCCTTTCCTCTCTCCTGGGCATTCTGTGTTGATTGTTGCGAGCCGTAACTAGGGCCGGTCGGTAGGTGCCCCAAGGATAAGCCGCAACAAACACCAATGGCGCCGCCGCCGATCCTGCTTTCGCTGCTGCTGCCGCTCCTCGTCGTGGCCGCCGATGCCGTCACTCCGACGCTGAAGCCGCCGTCTATCCTCGTGGCGGCTGGGGATGACGACGCTGCCCCAGTCCCGACGCCGTGGCCGGAGCAGTTCCACGCGGTGATGTTCACCAACCTGACCGAGAGCGGCGGCCAGCTGCAGGTCATCGACCTCTACTACGACTGGCCCCGCGGCCGCAACCTCAACCTCATCCGCAACCAGCTCTCCGGCGACCCCAAGTACGACGTCGAGTGGACCAACGGCACCTCCTATATCTTCGACTCCGCCTCCTGCCGCACCATACGGTTCCCCGTCGGCATCCTGCCCCCGAACTGGCTCCACGGCGCCGTCTACCTCGGCCGCGAGAGCACGGACGGCTTCGACTGCCATGTCTGGACCAAGGTCGACTTCATCTGGTACTACGAGGACGTCGTCACCCACCGACCCGTCCGCTGGAACTTCTTCACTGGTATGCGCCCACTGATCCGTCCTTCCTTGATGCGGCATTGCGATTTCGCCGCTGCCCCAGATTCCTCTCTTTTCACGGCGGTGCGACGATTGATGTGGTGATTAGTAGGATAGGACATCAGTCTGCAGTCTGTACATTCTTTAAATCTTGCGCAGCCGTCAAATAATTTATTTTGAATCTCTCTGATTAATCTCGTTTCATGTTGACTGCTGAGAGAAGGCGACGATGGTACCTGCGGTTTCCACAGAATTCAGTTCATACCTTACAAATATGTACTACTATGCATTATGCAGGAATGCAGTCTAAAGTCTGAACCTCTTCATCTGTTCAGCAATTCAGTTTCCTTGATGTTGTGATACTACTGTTTCCCAGGGATGCAGCAGCATGTGATGAGCTTCGAGGTGGGCGGAGTCCTAGAGGACTCCCACTGGCAGGCACCTGCGCACTGTTTCGCTGACGGCGCCGCCACCGCCGCAAGAACTGATGACGAGGCCAATGTGATGAGCAGCCTCCTCAGGTTCGCGGGGATGCCGGCATCAGCAGCGGCGGTGTGATTAAACTTGTAAGCCATATGTCTTGGATCCTACTGTAATATGTGTCGTGTGAGCTTCTGTAATAAGACCTTAGCAACTTCTCACAGCCTCGTGATGACGCCTTGTTGGTTGAAAATGTTTATAAAGAATATTCACATCTGAAGAAACAAATGGTGTTGCTCCGACCGTGAATGCTGAATCGAGCTATGTCTTGTTAGTAGAGAAAGGAAAGTGAGTTGAGCTGCATTCATGGCCTGTGATTCACATGATCAGTTTATGACAACAGTGACTGGCAATGCTTAATAAGTTGCTGATCGCCTGTTGTCCATGAAGTAGGAAGGATTCAGAGAGACACATCCATGTGCTGCTCCATGACAGAGAAGAACAGGAGCACGCACCATACAAACCGTGAAATTTCATCACCAGAAACTGATTTAGAGCACAGTCGGTCCTCACGATCATACACATAATCTTAATTAAACCAATGAAAGACGGAAATCCAAACGAAACAGTATCAAAGTATATTCAGCTTCTGTCATGAAATGATGTAACCCAATATTGTGTATAGAGATTTACAGACGTCAAGACCGTAGCATTCACGCAGTTGGTTATCAGCAAGACATTCAACATGAAACAGATTCTAGCTGCGCAAATATAAATGCAGTGCATGAACACAAACAAGTTACAGGAGATACTGCATGCCATGTTTCACCGGCCCATAAGCGCGACACGATCCTTCTGGATGACCTGAGCTAGGTTGAGATCAAAGAGCTCACACCGGATAGGCATCTCCATCTCGTAGAACGGGTTCTTCAACACAAACTCTGTGTACAGCTCGTATATCGTCTTCAGCAGGATCTCCATGTTTTGAGCTCCTGTTTCGCATACAACGAAAAATTTCGTCCCTGAAGCATGCCACGCAGTATCAGTAACTAGGTAGTGCCAAAGCAATAACATGATGAAGCAGTATAGTACTTAAAAGAGTTAAAGCACGTCGTCCACCAAGCAAATGGCTACCAGTCCAAGGCATTGCAAGATCTATTGCTGATATAGCAAATAAAAGAGCAACATAATTCTAATTCATTAAAATCAGTCAAACTCATTATGCAGGTTTTGTGCGAACATAGCTTTTAACAGATAAAGAGCAAAATGGAGGCTGCAGAAGAATAGGAATTTCCTTTTAACATAGTTTGCTTAAAGACCTGACCTGTTAGGAAACAACTAAATTAGAACATAAGAGATACTTTTAAATTACTTTGCTTAAAGACCTGACTTGTTCGAAAACAACTACATTAGAACATAAGGGATACTTACTGCAACTTTGCCATCCTTTAGTCTTTACTAAAAATAAATAGAACAGCTGAAAATCAGACTAATGTTAACAGCAGCCACGCCACAACCATATGCTTTGGTGCTAAAAAGTACATTATCATTAGATCACATTCTGAACATCCAGAACAAGTAACCACATTTATGTTAAGTTTAAGGAGACTATTGTACACTAACAGGTGGAAAGCAAAACCACAGCTTGTAACACTTAACTTGCAAATAACCACCAATTAAAATGTAATCTACTCCAACCCAAAAATGCATAAACCAAGTAAGTGTGCAGAGAGAATTTCTCAAGCAGACCTGTAAGGGATTGGAAGCAATGAAGGTCAAAGTTATTGGCTTGAAGGAGGTCAATGCCAGTACAGCCAGTGGTAGGGGACAATTGCTGGGAGATAGCATGCATTGAGTGCCAGAGACTTGCAAGGCGTAGACTGTCGTTGGTGTCCATTCTCCCTGCTGAGCCATAGTCCTGGGAAGACGGACATGTTGTTGCCGACTCACCTCCTCGCACATCACCTGACCTGTTAGGAAACAACTAAATTAGAACATAAGAGATACTTTTAAATTACTTTGCTTAAAGACCTGACTTGTTCGAAAACAACTACATTAGAACATAAGGGATACTTACTGCAACTTTGCCATCCTTTAGTCTTTACTAAAAATAAATAGAACAGCTGAAAATCAGACTAATGTTAACAGCAGCCACGCCACAACCATATGCTTTGGTGCTAAAAAGTACATTATCATTAGATCACATTCTGAACATCCAGAACAAGTAACCACATTTATGTTAAGTTTAAGGAGACTATTGTACACTAACAGGTGGAAAGCAAAACCACAGCTTGTAACACTTAACTTGCAAATAACCACCAATTAAAATGTAATCTACTCCAACCCAAAAATGCATAAACCAAGTAAGTGTGCAGAGAGAATTTCTCAAGCAGACCTGTAAGGGATTGGAAGCAATGAAGGTCAAAGTTATTGGCTTGAAGGAGGTCAATGCCAGTACAGCCAGTGGTAGGGGACAATTGCTGGGAGATAGCATGCATTGAGTGCCAGAGACTTGCAAGGCGTAGACTGTCGTTGGTGTCCATTCTCCCTGCTGAGCCATAGTCCTGGGAAGATGTACATGTTGTTTAGACTCCATTTCTACAAGGCAGGGAAGCAAGAGGAGTACATGAAGATACCTTGTAATAAATCAGGCCACCAGACTTATTGATGATGAAAAGACTGTAGATTGCAACTGTCCCCATAGCAACAAGAAGGCAGAGCGGAGGTAGCAGCTAACCTGTATCATATGAAGAGATATACATCAGAGACGACAGGATGAATAATAGATTGGTGCTTGCAAGAATACAACTAACTATGTGACTCAAATTATTTGGAGTGACAAAATGTTCATATGATCCTTTAATTTGGATGTCAAAATGATATAAAAGGGTCATTTGATAAAATGCCCACATTGCTTTGGCAAGTGCCCTAAGAGGACTAAGAATTTTGGCATTTCTAAAATGACCTATTTTATTTTGTCCATTTGATAAAATGCCATATTTACATACTTCGCTGGTATCTTCTCATCTAACCTCACACGGTCACACCTACAATGACTGTTTGCCTCTTCCCTTTGGATCGAATGGGCACATTGTAGCTGCTCGACCTCTCCCTTGCCCTCCCTCCCTCCCCAAGTGAGACATGATCATGTTTGGTTCAAAAAATGCATGTAAGTATGTCGCGTAAATGTAATCACATTGCACTGGGCAGTAAACGTTACAGACAGAATCCAAGTCTTGTTTGGTTCAAAAATTGTATCATAGGTAAGTATTATGCAAAAAAAAAAAAAAAAACTACCCCAACTTGCTTGGGAAAAAGGCTTTCATGTTGCTTTTGTTTTTGTTGCACTACATATCTTTTGTCCTACTCTTCTTTCCCTGGGCATGGGGTATTTAAAAAGAAAAAAAAGGGAGAAAGGGTTAATTCGTTCATTATAGCCATTTCCTTAACAAGTGAACATACTCTGGATCAGAATCTGAAGAAAGTACTACTTGATAATTTCCACTAATTTCAACAGAGAGACTTCCGCAAGGCCCTAAGTCATGGATTGAAAAGTCTGAAAACGGCAGATATTGTAAACAAAACCCAAATCATCGGATCACAAGTTGATAATCTGAATCCAGGTTTGGCAGCAATTATACAAGAAAATCAACTGTCGTGAAGAACTCAATCACCCGAATTAGCACATGGGTTCGGCCGTTTGGGAGTAGTTGCTTCGGAATAGAGCATAAATTATTTGCTTGTATCCAAATTGCTCCTCCTCCCCCGCTGTCTCCAGGATCTACCAGGCTGGGATGGAATAGTGGAATGTAAAGAGGACAGACTCCCTGGGAAAGAAAGAAGAGTAGAGAAGCTCGAGGCCGCACCGCCGGAGGTTATGTTGGTTGGGAAGGAGAGATCTAGGGGAGTAGGGTTGCACGAGATCGGGGCGATTCCGAAGGATCACCGGAGCCTCAGCTGTACCGTTTCCCCGTCATACAGGATTTGGTTTGCAAATCAGTTTACTGCCGGCCTGGGATCTGAAACCCTGTAATGACATTACTGCCCAACCGAACCAAGCATAATCTTCCTCTATTTGGTGGCACTGTAATCTCACCGCGTTACAAAATCATGAACCAAGCGCGTTCCTAGGGTTATAGGAGGGAGAAAATCGGAGACGGAGGCTCACCTTGAGTTGCCGGTACACGGGTGCTACCGCCGTCCTTGGTCGCCGCCGGCGTCGCGCTTGAGGCTCCCCTTGCTATCGAGTGCGGGCAGAGATAGGCACGGAGAGGGGCAGACAGTGACGATGGACGAACGGAGGGGTGGGTCGGATCGGAGCTTCGGGGAGAGCAGCGTTGGGGATGGAGAGCACAGAGAAAGGACGGGGCGCTGGGGAAGGAGAAGGAGCCTAGAGTTGTGGGGGGAGATGGATTCCGATGGCTCAGATCTAACGCTGGTATGACCAGCGGTGAATGGAGGGTGTGGATTCGACTGTATCATCAGACAGAAACAAATTGTTGTGATGCCGTAGATTTAGATCCACAAAAATCACCAAACTAGCATCTCTAACTTTTTTTTTTTTTTTGACTACGTACGCGCCGAAGGCATACGTTACTTCTATTCATACGGTAAGGAAATACAGTACAGAGCAGTACAAATACGCATAAACCAAAGAGGATACAGGCCAACCAGGTGACACCACCTATCTACGGAGAAGAATCCAGTGAACCCTAGTCCTCCGTCTTCGCCGCATCCGCCGCCGCCGCACCGCGCACATCCGACCACCGTCGCCGGAGGGAGGAAACCGCACGGAGAAGCTGCATCCCTGGAGCAGAAGAGGCCCCTAGCACACAGGCGTTGAAGATCCGCAATGTCCACCAGCTCCATGAAGCTGGATCTTGACCCGAAAAGAACATAGGCCGGAGGCACGCTCCCAACCTTCTTCAGCTCTGGATCCGTGGCAAACGCCAAGCCGCCGCACAGCCGACAGCCAGATCCCTTTCCCATCTTCCGCAAACCAACCCAGCCGCCAGACCCCTCCATCCTCCACACACATACCTCAGCAGCTCCGCGTCGTCGTTGGAGGGGACGACGCCGCGTCGACAGAAGAGCTCGAGGACGGCATCTCCACCACGCGTGCCCCGCATCGTCGCCATGCCGATCGCGCAGGAGAACTCCCATAGATCCGCCGCAACCGCGAAGAACGGAGACGGGAGAGGGCCGAATCCAGGAAGACCAAAAAGCCGGACCCGCCGATGCCGCCCCCTCGCAGATGCCGCCGCCGGCACCAAGCCATACCCTATTTACAGCCGAACGCACAGATCCGGGGTTCCCCCACCCGTCCGTCGCCGCAGCGGACGGAGAAGGAGAGGGGAACCGACGGCGGCGCCGGAGAAACGGGGAAGAAAACACATTTGCCCTCTCGGTCGCCTCTCTCTACTGTTGCTGGAGAAAAGGAAGAGGAGAGGAGCACTTGAGGACCCCTATTCGGGTGCTCACTTGAAACTGGGATCGTAGCACCGCCCCTAAAAATATGTTGGCGCATCTCTAACTCTTTAGTTTAACATGAAGACTTTGTTTGTTCATTCCAGTTAGCATGCTCACGAGCTGTGAGAACCAACTTATAGCTGAATATTATTTAGGAGAGGAGTGGTACCTGGTTCATTAAAGCATCTTCAGCCGTTTCCCCGACGAGCCTGCCCGGCAGCTCTTTTTTTACATTTGGATGGTGTTATTTGGCCCAGCTGCGCTCTTGGCTTCTCGTTTTTTTCCCGGATTTGGCCTTTAATCCATCTGAAGAGCCCAGACCATCACTGGCCCCCCGGGTGCGCTCGGGGACCCCGGACGAGAGAAAAGCGGGGACGGGCCCGCTCTGTCGGCGAGAGAACACACGAACCCCACCACTTTCTCGACGCAAATCCCCCCTCCCATCTTGTTGCTCTGTCGCCACCAGCACCACCCCTCGCCAATCCGCCGGCCGCTTGCCTGAACTCCGTCGTCCCTCCACCCTCCACCCAGCAGCCTATATTCCTTCGCCTGTCGTGCCCTCTACCTATATTCCGCCGTCGGGAAACTCCCTCGCGTCGCGCCTCGTCGACATGCCTGGCAGGTGTTCGTCCAATTGCCTGGCTGGACATGGACTCCGACGAGGAGGAGGAGCAGATGTTCGCCGAGCTTTTTGAAGAAGAAATAGCAGCCGCCGCCCAAGATGAGGAGCACATGTTGATCCTAGCTTGCCTGTCCGGCTTGTACGCCGAGACGACCATTGGTCGCCGTGGTGCATCGGCACCAGGTCGCCGGAAGTGCAAGCCGTGACAGCGAATGGAGGGCTACTGCATGCTCTAAGCCGACTACTTCGCCGACGAACCATTCACGGTGAGGTTGTTTTTAGGCGTCGTTTCAGGATGAGCCGGAAGCTCTTCCTGAGAATTGTGTATGCCCTTCGAGAGTACGACTCCTATTTCAGATGCAAGTTCGATTGCACCGGCATGGCAGGGTTTTCCGCCCTCCAAAAGTGCACGGTGGCTATGCAGATGCTGGCATATGGAGCTCCTGGTGATTCTGCCGATGACTATCTTTGGATGACGGAGTCAACCGCCTTTGATTGTTTCTACCTGTTCTGCAGGGCGGTGATAGCAGTGTTCGGGGACATCTACTTGAGATCACCGACTGTCGAAGACACTGCTCAAATCCTCGCTGTCAATGAGCTCGAGGATTTCCAGGGATGCTTCCACTACTAGGAAAACCCTAATCAGTGGTGCACCACTATATGCTATCAGTGGCGCACTAGTGGTACGCCACTGCTAACATGTTAGTAGTGGCGCACTAGTGGTGCGCCATTGCTATCTGAAGTACCAATGGTGCACTGTCTGGTGCGCCATTTCTAACTCCTGTGGTGCGCCACTGTTGATGCAAAGGAGTGCGCCACTGTTGATCCCATGCAGTGTGCCACTGCTGTATACGGTTGGTGCGCCACTTCTGCTTTTTCTGGTGCACCACTGCTGGTCTGTAGAAGTGCATCACCAGGTACAGCAGTGCGCCACTGTTGTACCGGTGGTGCGCCACTGGTCTATTGTGATAGTGCGCCACTGATGGTTGCTTGGTGCGCCACTGCTAGTAATTCGATTTTTTTAAAAAAATATATATTTATGTTATTTGTACATGTTGTAATATATACAGTACAATATAATAGCACAATACAGGATATATAATGCATATAGATAACACCACAGTATATCAATACATAGTTCTTCACATTAGCCTTCAAATTCACAAGATTCCAAATATTAGACAAGTTACGAGGTTACAAGGTCATGAGCTAGGTTACAAGGTCGATCGTCTAAACTACCATCACATAGAAGAGAGCTACAGTCACTACGAGCATCATCCCGATGAAAGTGGTCTTCATCTGGTTCCTCCTCCGCTCCCTCCTCTCTCCTGCCAGATAGCGCGTGTATCTGTCTTTGGCCTCCGCTCTAGTGGTGTACCCTATGTAGTTGTTACCGCTAAAACGGTGAACCTGTCTCCGACACTCCTCCCAGTCGGCGTAGACTTCGGGAACCTTGCCCTTGTACACAACATACCACGGCATCTCTGCATATATGCACAAGCCAAAGACCTATTAGTGCACACTCATAGGTCTTTGCAATGAATAAGAGCAAACTCAAGTACGATCCAAGTAGTATGAACTTAATATTATATATGCCTCATACATTGTTGGTCGAAACAAAATATCAACATTTAGGGGCGGCATCAGTGAGACCAGGTAGGATGCACAAGAGATGGATACTTGTGCCATCACACCAGGCTCACTAGTGCCGCCCCCGAGTGTAGTGACCAAACATTCTAATCATCGGCATTCTAAAATACCAAAGCAAATGGAATGACAAGGCGAACTCAAATTAGAGCAAGGTATATGAACTAAATGGCATGCATACATTGTTTGTCGAAATAAATATTAGCATTCAGGGACGGCGTGTAACATCCCAAATTTTGAAAATAAGAAGAAAAGAAATTTCCTCTTTCCAAAAATGAGAACCAACAAAAACTTTTATTAAAGGAGGTACTATGCATAGTGCTCATGCTTGATCTTTGTGTTATTGCCATGATGATTGTTGGTATGCTTATCAAATGTTCCTAAAACCCTAAACCTTACTTTTCTTTTCACCCTCCAAGATCAAACCAAATAAAAAGAAATTAAATTAAAAAGAAAAGGCCTAGGTAAGCCTATGGCTATTCTTGCAAATAATCAATTATGCCATGATCTATCTTGTTTAGAGGGCTTGAAAAACATCAACAAACCCAACCTATCACCTACCAACTAAAATCAAGGGTGGAACAAAAATAAAACAAAAGTATGCATAGAGGCATATGTGGCACATAGCCATAATGACAAGTTTTGACCTATGCCCTCATACCTTACCCAAATGGTTTGAAACCTGTACCAAACTTAATCTAACACTAAATAAACCCTAGACCAGGCCTAAGTGAAGCAAAGAAAAAGAAAAGAAGAAGATAAGAAAAATGCAATTCATCACATACATGTGCTTATGGCCATTTTGCGAAACTTTTACCTAGGCCAATTTAGCTTGTGCCATTGGTTGGAGAATGTTACTAAACACTTATAAACACTTTTGGAATCAAAGAAACTCAAATCAAATCAAATTTGAATGCAAATTGTGCTCACATGCACTAATGGTCAAAACTGCCAATTTAATCTGATGCCTACTTTGAGCCTCTGTATTAAGAGATTTTTAAACTAAACAATATCAACTCTTTGCACCTCATCCAAGACCACATCAAGGTGAATAACTGGTCTCAAAACCACCCCTGCAAATTCTTTCCCAATTTCAAATTATGAACAAGCAAAGTAGCAACATTGAAACAAAAACAAGATCATACACATTTTGAATTTTTGCAAACCAACTCAATTTTGCACACCACCACCACCCTTGTGTGCCAAATATTATATGAATTAACTCCACCAAAATTAATTCCAAAATTTGAAAGTTTTCTTCTTGCGGCCATTATGTCGAACACTTGGTGGGCAGAGACCAAATAAAACATAATCCACTATTTCAAACAGGGTTTGGCCTAACTTTGTTTCCCCAAATGCTCATACATAGTGCCCTAGCCCCTCCTCTAGCCATGCCATGCCTTACTGCCCCCTCTGCCTCCACATTTTGGCAAGGGCATTGCCATGCCGGCCATGCCATGCACTCACTTTGCCACCCTACTCCCTCTCTCACCTCTGGCCTATCTAACCATGTCTAGTAGACAAGCCTCACTCTCCTAGTCACGCCTAAACTAGCCCTGGTCGGAGAGGAACGACACAGCGACCAGCACACGCCGTGCCCACAACATCCAGTGCATGCCAGGGTTGGCATGGGCGCCGCCCATGGGCACGCCAGGACACGCGCCGCCCCGTCGAATCACACCTCGCCTTGACCCCTGCATCCGCCTGGAGCATCGCCACACTACCAGGACCACGCCAGACAACCTCTTGCCCCCAACCGTGGCCCGCCGTCGCCGGAGAAGAAACCAGAACCCGCCACGGCCGCGCAGAACGTCGCATGCGCCCGACCGCGTTAGGCACCGCCCCGCCGCGCCATTACCGCCAGGAGGACCGCCAGGATGTGCTGAACAGCGCCGCGCCCTCTCCTACCCTGCTAGCACCCTGTAGACACGTCGCCAAGATCAACCTCGCCGCAACACCCTGCCTCCCTCGCCAGCTATAAAATGAGCACACCCCGGGACGATTTCTTCACACCAACGTGCTCTCCTCTCTTCATCTGCTCTCCTCAAACCCTCTCCCAACCACATTGTCGCCGGTAGCCGCTGATGTCTACGCACGCTTCTATTCCTGTAGACAGTGTTGGGCCTCCAAGAGCAGAGGTTTGTAGAACAGCAGCAAGTTTCCCTTAAGTGAATCACCCAAGGTTTATCGAACTCAGGGAGGTAGAGGTCAAAGATATCCCTATCAAGCAACCCCGCAATTAAGATACAAGAAGTCTCTTGTGTCCCCAACACACCTAATACACTTGTCAGATGTATAGGTGCACTAGTTCGGCGAAGAGATAGTGAAATACAAGTAATATGGATGATTATAAGTAGTAATTGCAATCTGAAATAAAAATGGTAGCAAGCAAACATGTAGCAGAACTTGTTGGAGACGATGTTTCAATGCTTAGAAACAAGGCCTAGGGATCATACTTTCACTAGTGGACACTCTCAACAATGATCACATAATTGAATAAATAAATGCTACTCTCAAACACTCTCTTGTTGGATAACAAACACCATTCATTGTGTAGGGCTGCAAAAGCACACCTCAAGCCGGAGTAAACAAGCTCCACAATGTCATAAAGAAATCACACACGATGCGCACACTGTCACCATCACACCGTGGAGAGTGAATCCGGAGTTCATATTAAAGTAACCTCTAGAGTGCATAATAGACACGAGTCTACATATTCAACTAGATTACAAAGCTCATGATCACATAAAGATCACACCATGGGAGAGAGAGATGAACCACATAGCTACCGGTAGAGCCCTCAGCCTCGGGGGAGAACTACTCCCTCCTCATCATGGGAGACAGCAACGGCGATGAAGATGGCGATGGAGTTGATGGAGATGGATTCCGGGGCACTTCCCCGTCCCAGCGGCGTGCCGGAACAGAGACTTTTGTCCCCCGAACTTGGCTTCGTGATGGCGGCGGCTACGTAACTTTTCGTGGAATATGACTGATGGTTTTAGGGTTTTCGCATCTGGGGCAATATATAGGCGGAAGGGCGGCCTCGGAGGAGTCCCGAGGGGCCCACCCCACATGGCGGCGTGGCCAGGGGTGGGGCCGCGCCCCCCTATGGTGTGGGAGCCCCTTGGCCCCCCTCTGGCCCCTCTCTGGCTCTCTGGGTCCGTCTCGGTAAAATATTGACTTCTGTCTTCGTGAGGTCCAATTCCAAGAATATTTCCTGTGTAGAATTTCTGAAACCAAAAAACATCAGAAAACAGGAACTGGCGCTTCGGCATCTTGTTAATAGGTTAGTCCCGGAAAATGCATGAAAATGATATAAAGTATGAATAAATCATGTAGGTATTGTCATAAAACTAGCATGGAACATAAGAAATTATAGATACGTTGGAGACGTATCAAGCATCCCCAAGCTTAGTTCCTACTCGCCCTCGAGTAGGTAAACGATAAAAAGAATAATTTCTGAAGTGACATGCTACCAACATGATCTTGATCAATACTATTGTAAAGCATATGAGATGAATGAAGTGACTCAAAGAAATGGTCATAGTTTACTAACAAATAGATAATGACTAAACAACTGAATCATATAGCAAAAGCTTTTCATGAATAGTACTTTCAAGACAAGCATCAAAAAGTCTTGCATAAGAGTTAACTCATAAAGCAATAGATTCTTAATAGAAGGTTTTGAAACAACACATAGGAAGATTTAAGTTTCAGCAGTTGCTTTCAACTTTCAACATTATATCTCATGGATAGTTGTCAACACAAAGTAATATGATGAGTGCAATAAGCAAGCATGTAAGAATCAATGCACACAGTTGACACAAGTGTTTGCTTCTAAGATAGAAAGAAGTAGGTAAACTGACTCAACATAAAGTAAAAGAAAGGCCCTTCGCAGAGGAAGCAGGGATTAAATCATGTGCTAGAGCTTTTCAAGTTTTGAAATCATAAAGAGAGCATAAAAGTAAAGTTTTGAGAGGTGTTTGTTGTTGTCAACGAATGGTAGTGGGCACTCCAACCCCCTTGTCAAATAGACTTTCAAAGAGCGGATCCCATGAAGGACGTTATCTCTACCAGCAAGGTAGATCATCCCTCTTCTCTTTTGTTTACACATGTATTTTAGTTTTATTTATGGATGACACTCCTCCCACCCTTTTTCTTTCGCAAGCCATGGCTAACTGAATCCTCAGGTGCCTTCCAACATTTCACATACCATGGAGGAGTGTCTATTTGCAAAATTAAGTTGCTTACTGATGAATCAGGGCAAAACATGTGAAGAGAATTATTAATGAAAGTTAATTAATTGGGGCTGGGAACCCCGTTGCCAGCTATTTTTGCAAAAAAATTGGATAAGAGGATGTGCCACTAGTCCATTGGTGAAAGTCTGCCCAAAACACCACATACTTCCTCATGAGCTATAAAATATTGACACAAATAAGGAGTAATAAAGTTTTGAATTGTTTAAAGGTAGCACATGAAGTATTTACTTGGAATGGCAGAAAAATACCACATAGTAGGTAGTTATGGTGGACACAAATGGCATAGGTTTTGGCTCAAAGTTTTGGATGCACGAGAAGCATTCCCTCTCAGTACAAGGCTTTGGCTAGCAAGATTGTTTGAAGCAAACACAAGTATAAACCGGTACAACAAAACTTACATAAGAACATATTGCAAGCATTATAAGACTCTACACTGTCTTCCTTGTTGCTCAAACACTTTTACCAGAAAATATCTAGACCTTAGAGAGTTGAATCATGCAAACCAAATTTCAACAAGCTCTACGGTAGTTCTCCACTAATAGGTTTAAACTACATGATGCAAGAGCTTAAACATGATCTACTTGAGAGCTCAAAACAATTGCCAAGCATCAAATTATTCAAGACAATATACCAACTACCACATGAAGCATTTTCTGTTTCCAACCAAATAGCAAGAAACTCTCAAAACAAATATAAGTGAAGTAAGAGAGTACTTTCTATAAAATAACTAATAGCTCTGAACAAGAGATACATGAAAACCAAGAGCTAGAAGCTACACGGTCGAAAGCCGAATACTCAACAAATATAAGTGAAGAATAGGAGTATTCAAATGAAAAAGCGGAGCGTGTCTCTCTCCCAAACAAGATAGATAGGATCCAATTTATACAGAGAACTAAGATAATAAAACGAAAATAAAAGCACACAGACGCTCCAAGTAAAGCACATAAGATGTGACGGAATTAAAATATAGTTTCACTAGAGGTGACCTGATAAGTTATTGATGAAGAAGGGGATGCCTTGGGCATCCCCAAGCTTAGACGCTTGAGTCTTCTTGAAATATGCAGGGATGAACTACGGGGGCATCCCCAAGCTTAGACTTTTCACTCTTCTTGATCATATTATATCATCCTCCTCTCTTGATCCTTGAAAACTTCCTTCACACCAAACTCAAAGCAATCTCATTAGAGGGTTAGTGCATAATAAAAAATTCACATGTTCAGCCGAGACACAATCATCCCCAACACTTCTGGACATTATCCAAGGTTACTGAAATTTAATGGAGCAAAGAAACCCACTCAAACACGGTAAAAGAGGCAATGTGAAATAAAAGGCAGAATCTGTCAAAACAGAACAGTCCGTAAAGACGAATTTTTTCGAGGCACTTAACATGCTCAGATGGAAAAGCTCCAGTTGAATGAAAGTTGCGTACATATCGGAGGATTACTCATGATTTTTTTCCAGATTTTACGATTTTTCTACAGAGAGAACAACTCAAATTCGTGACAGCTAAAAATATTTTCCTGCGCAGAAATCCAAATCTAGTATCAACTTTCTATCAAAGAATTTACTTGGCACAACAATGAAATAAACATGATAAGGAGAGGTTGCTACAGTAGTAAAAACTTCCAAGACACAACAAAACAGTAGCAAAATAAAAGCATGGGTTATCTCCCAAGAAGTGCTTTCTTTATAGCCATTAAGATGGGCTCAGTAATTTTAATGATGCTCGCAAGGAATAAGAGTTGAAGCAAAAGAGAGGATCAAAAGCAAATAAGAAACACTTTTAAGTCTAACCCACTTCCTATGAAAAGGAATCTTGTAAATAAACAAGTCATGTAAGCATAATGCAATAAGCATAAGAAAACAAGACAAGCGCAACTTCAAGATTTTCAGCAAAAAGAGAGGTGTTTTAGTAACATGAAAATCCCTACAACCATATTGTCCTCTCTCATAAAGATTTTCAGTAGCATCATGAACAAACTCAACAATATAACTATCACATGAAACATTCTTATCATGAGCTACATGCATAAAATTATTACTCTCCACATAAGCATAGTCATTACTATTAATTGTAGTGGGAGCAAATTCAATAAAATAGCTATCATTATTATTCTCATCACCGTAATCATCATATATAGGAGGCATATTGTAATCATAATTAATTTTCTCCTCAATAGTAGGTGGACTGAAAATATGATAGTCATCATTGTAATCATCATATATAGGAGTGATACGTCTCCAACGTACCTATAATTTCTGATGTTTCATGCTTGTTTTATGACAATACTTACATGTTTTGCTTGCACTTTATAATGTTTTTATGCATTTTCCGGAACTAACCTATTAACGAGATGCCGAAGTGCCAGTTCCTGTTTTCTGCTGTTTTTGGTTCCAGAAAGGCTGTTCGGGCAATATTCTCGGAATTGACGAAACTCCAGAAAGACTCCAGGGGCGCCGCCACCATCGCAAAACTCCATTTCGGGGGACAGAAGTCTCTGTTCCGGCACCCTGCCGGGACGGGGAAGTGCCCCCGGAAGCCATCTCCATCAACGCCACCGCCTCCATCATGCTCCGCGAGTAGTCCCCCCATGGACTACGGGTTCTAGCTGTAGCTAGTTGGTATTCTCTCCCCCATGTACTTCAATACAATGATCTCATGAGCTGCCTTACATGATTGAGATTCATCTGATGTAATCGGTGTTGTGTTTGTCGGGATCCGATGGATTGTTACATTATGATTGTCTATCTTCAAAGTTTATGAAGTTATTGTTGCTGCAATCTTGTTATGCTTAATGCTTGTCACTAGGGCCCGAGTGGCATGATCTTAGATTTAAGCTCTATGCTTATTGCTTAGATTGTATCTACAAGTTGTTTGCACATGTCTATGTCCGGAACCAAAGGCCCCAAAGTGACAGAAATTGGGACAAGCTGGAGGGGAAGGCTTAGATATGAGGATCACATGTTTTCACGGAGTGTTAATGCTTTGCTCCGGTGCTCTATTAAAAGGAGTGCCTTAATTTCCAGTAGATTCCCTAGAGGCCCGGCTGCCACCGGCTGGTAGGACAAAAGATGTTGTACAAGTTTCTCATTGCGAGCACGTATGACTATATATGGAAAACATGCCTACATGATTAATGATCTTGATGTTCTGTCTTAATGCTATTTCAATCCTATCAATTGCCCAACTGTAATTTGTTCACCCAACACTTGTTATTGGAGAGTTACCACTAGTGTAGATAGCTGGGAACCCCGGTCCATCTCTCATCATCGTATACTCGTTCTACATGACATTGGAAGTAGTATCAACTATTTTCTCGGTGCCATTGCTCTCATATTACTCGCTACTGCTTGCTGTGTTACTGTTACTATTGCTCTCATATCATCGCTACTTTCACATCACCCCTGTTGCTAGTGCTTTTCCAGGTGCAGCTGAATTGACAACTCAGTTGTTAAGGCTTATAAGTATTCTTTACCTCCCCTAGCGTCGAATCAATAAATTTGGGTTTTACTTCCCTCGAAGACTGTTGCGATCCCCTATACTTGTGGGTTATCAAGACTATTTTCTAGCGCCGTTGCCTGGGAGGCATAGCTCTACTCATAAGTTCACCTGGGGAGTACACTCTACTCTCTCTCTATTTTATTTTGTTTTGCTTAGTTTACTTTTGTCTAGTTTATTTGTGCTTAGTTTATTTCTGTCTAGTATTATTTTTCTTAGTTTACTTTTGCTTAGTTTCTTTTTGTCTTATTTTATTTTTCCTATATACCCAAAAATCCATAAAAATTTGAAAAACCGAAAAATTAAAAACTGCTATTATGGGAGAACCTACAACCTATTTGGAGCTTATTGAATTATATAATAATTATAGAGAATCAAGAACGGGTAAAGTTATTAGTGCTGTGATAGAAAAACTGAATACAATTGCTAAAATCTTGCTTAAACGCCATGATATAAACTGTTGCTCTAAACAGGATACTAAACATCTTAAATTTCAATGTGGCTTTAGTGAGGAAGTTTTAATTAAGAACTATAATTGGAATAGCTATATTCATTTTGGGTTCGTAGAGGTAGAACAATTTGTCTTATTTATGGGAGCCTCTGAGATTGAATCCTTCATTGCTAGAAATTATGAAACTTGTGTTGTTTGTAAGGACCTTAAAGATTTTGTCTCTTCTATCCTTAATTTTTGCATAGAAAGCTACAGTGATAATCCTTATATCATTGATTATAAAGAGAGACTCATTAATGCACAAGAATGCACTCACAATTTGCAGGAACCAGTGGAAGAAGAAATTGATGAACCTGAAATCTCATTGGATGAAAAAGAAGAGGAGAGTGATGAACAAAAGGAGGAAGAATGGATTAGCTACCCATGCCAACCTTCTAATGAGAGTAACTCTTTATCTCTTACACTATTTGATTGTCCTCCATGCTTACCAAAAGAGGATGAATGTTATGTTCCTGTGGATTCTCTTGAAATAGTACCTATGAGTAAAACTTGTGAGAATAATTATGCTACTGTTATTTATGATAATCCATGCTACTTTGATAAATCTTATGATAATGCTTTGTTTGTGCCTGATGTCGAAATGCATGGTACTAAATAGTTTTGCTTGGCAAATGTTTATGATAAATCTCTAGATGATGGTCCTATGTTACTTGATAATATTAATTGTACTACTAATGAAAATGGGATTGGAGAGTTCTTGACTTTATCTATGAGTCCCATATCTTTTGAGATTGATCAATCATCTTGTTACATTATTGATAAAAGTGGGTTTGGAAGTTTTAATCCTACTATTTCTGAGCTTGATAAAAATTATGTGTTTGTGAATCATGAAAAGCATGATGTATGTGATAGTTATGTTGTTGAGTTTGTTCATGAAGCTACTGAAAATTATTATGAGAGAGGAAAATATGGTTGTAGAAATTTGCATGGTACTAAAACACCTCTCTATACGCTGAAAATTTTGAAGTTACTCTTGTTTTATCTTCTTATGCTTGTCACTTTGTTCTTCATGAATTTATTTGTGTACAAGATTCCTATGCATAGGAAGTGGGTTAGACTTAAATGTGTTTTGAATTTGCTTCTTGATGCTCTCTTTTGCTTCAACTCTTATTTCTTGCGAGTGCATCATTAAAACTGCTGAGCCCATCTTAATGGCTATAAAGAAAGCACTTCTTGGGAGATAACCCATGTGTTTATTTTGCTACTGTTTTGTTGTGTTTTGGAAGTTGTTACTACTGTAGCAACCTCTCCTTATCTTTATTTTATTGCAATGTTGTGCCAAGTAAAGTCTCTAATAGAAGGGTGATGCTAGATTTGGATTTCTGCGCAGAAACAGATTTCTTTCTGTCACGAATCTGGGTATGATTCTATGTAGGTAACTCAGAAAAATTTGCCAATTTACGTGCGTGATCCTCAGATATGTACGCAACTTTCATTAGTTTTGAGTTTTCTGATTTGAGTAACGGAAGTACCTCTTAAAAATTCGTGTTTACTGGCTGTTCTGTTTTGACAGATTCTGTCTCTATTTTTTGCATTGTCTCTTGTGGACTTTAAGTGAGGCTTTCTAGACGTGGAGAGCTGTAGCTAATGTTTTATTGAGTTCTTGCAATGTGTCACTATGGGGCCAAGGTGGATTAAAGTTTTTTGAGTACTAACCCGTCTAATGAAGTTTATGAGAAGTTTGGTGTGAAGGAAGTTTTCAAGGGTCAAGAGAGGAGGATGATATATGATCAAGAAGAGTGAAAAGCCTAAGCTTGGGGATGCCCCCGTGGTTCATCCCTGCATATTTCAAGAAGGCTCAAGCGTCTAAGCTTGGGGACGCCCAAGGCATCCCCTTATTCATCAACTTATCAGGTTCTTCTATTGAAACTATATTTTTATTCGGTCACATCTTATGTTCTTCACTTGGAGCGTCTGTGTGTTTTTATTTTCGTTTTGTTTGAATAAGATTGGATCCTAGCAATCCTTGTGTGGGAGAGATACACGCTCCGCTTTTTCATATGAACACTTGTGTTCTTCGTTTATTTTTAATGTTCAATGATAAAAGTTGGAAGCTATTGCACTTATTGATATTTGGTTGGAAACAAAAAATGCCTCATATTGTCTTGGATAATTTGATACTTGGCAATTGTTTTGAGCTCTCAAGTAGATCATGATTAAGCTCTTGCATCATGTAGTTTAAACCTATTAGTGGAGAAATACCGTAGAGCTTGTTGAAATTGGTTTGCATGATTGGTCTCTCTAAGGTCTAGATATTTTCTGGTAACTGTGTTTGAGCAACAAGGAAGACAGTGTAGAGTTTTATAATGCTTGCAACATGTTCTTATGTAAGTTTTGCTGTACAAGTTCATACTTGTGTTTGCTTGAAACAACCTTGCTAGCCAAAGCCTTGTACTGAGAGGAAATGCTTCTCGTGCATCCAAAACCTTGAGCCAAAACCTATGCCATGTGTGTCCACCATACCTACCTACTATGTGGTATTTTCTGCCATTCCAAGTAAATACTTCATGTGCTACCTTTAAACAATTCAAAACTTTATTATCTCCTATTTGTGTCAATGTTTTATAGCTCATGAGGAAGTATGTGGTGTTTTATCTTTCAATCTTGTTGAGCAGCTTTCACCAATGGACTAGTGGCTTCATTCGCTTATCCAATAATTTTGCAAAAAGAGCTGGCGCGGGGTTCCCAGCCCCCAATTAATCAACCTTCATTAATAATTCTCTTCACATGTTTTGCTCTGATTCATCAGTAAGCAACTTAATTTTGCAAATAGACACTCCTTCATGGTATGTGAATGTTGGAAGGCACCCGAGGATTCGGTTAGCCATGGCTTGTGTAAGCAAAAGGTTGGGAGGAGTGTCAACCATCAATAATGAAACTAAAGTACATGTGTAAACAAAAGAGAAGAGGGATGATCTACCTTGCTGGTAGAGATAACGTCCTTCATGGGAGCCGCTCTTTGAAAGTCTGTTTGGCAAGGGGGTTAGAGTGCCCACTACCATTCGTTGACAACAACAAACACCTCTCAAAACTTTACTTTTATGCTCTCTATATGATTTCAAAACTTAAAAAGCTCTAGCACATGATTTAATCCCTCGCTTCCTCTCGCGAAGAGCCTTTCTTTTACTTTATGTTGAGTCAGTTTACCTACTTCCTTCCATCTTAGAAGCAAACACTTGTGTCAACTCTGCATTGATTCTTACATACTTGCTTATTTGCATTCATCATACTACTTTATGTTGACAATTATCCATGAGATATGTATGTTGAAAGTTGAAAGCAATTGCTGAAACTTAAATCTTCCTCTGTGTTGCTTCAATGCCTTTACTTTGAATTTATTGCTTTATGAGTTAACTCTTGTGCAAGACTTTTGATGCTTGTCTTGAAAGTACTATTCATGAAAAGTTTTGCTATATGTCATCTATTTGTTAGCAACTATAGATCATTGCCTCGAGTCATTGCATTCATCTCATATGCTTTATAATAGTATGATCAAGGTTATGTAAGTAGCATGTCACTACAGAAATTACTCTTTTTATCGTTTACCTACTCGAGGGCGAGCAGGAACTAAGCTTGGGGATGCTGATACGTCTCCAACGTACCTATAATTTCTGATGTTCCATGCTTGTTTTATGACAATACTTACATGTTTTGCTTGCACTTTATAATGTTTTTATGAATTTTCCGGAACTAACCTATTAACGAGATGCCGAGTGCCGCTCTCGTTTTCTGCTGTTTTTGGTTCCAGAAAGGCTGTTCGGGCAATATTCTCGGAATTGACGAAACTCCAGAAAGACTCCAGGGGCGCCGCCACCATCGCGAAACTCCGTTTCGGGGACAGAAGTCTCTGTTCCGGCACCCTGCCGGGACGGGGAAGTGCCCCTGGAAGCCATCTCCATCAACGCCACCGCCTCCATCATGCTCCGTGAGTAGTTCCCCCATGGACTACGGGTTCTAGCTGTAGCTAGTTGGTATTCTCTCCCCCATGTACTTCAATACAATGATCTCATGAATGCCTTACATGATTGAGATTCATCTGATGTAATCGGTGTTGTGTTTGTCGGGATCCGATGGATTGTTACATTATGATTGTCTATCTACAAAGTTTATGAAGTTATTGTTGCTGCAATCTTGTTATGCTTAATGCTTGTCACTAGGGCCCGAGTGGCATGATCTTAGATTTAAGCTCTATACTTATTGCTTAGATTGTATCTACAAGTTGTTTGCACATGTCTATGTTCGGAACCAAAGGCCCAAAGTGACAGAAATTGGGACAACTGGAGGGGAAGGCTTAGATATGAGGATCACATGTTTTCACAGAGTGTTAATGCTTTGCTCCGGTGCTCTATTAAAAGGAGTGCCTTAATTTCCAGTAGATTCCCTAGAGGCCCGGCTGCCACCGGCTGGTAGGACAAAAGATGTTGTACAAGTTTCTCATTGCGAGCACGTATGACTATATATGGAAAACATGCCTACATGATTAATGATCTTGATGTTCTGTCTTAATGCTATTTCGATCCTATCAATTGCCCAACTGTAATTTGTTCACCCAACACTTGTTATTGGAGAGTTACCACTAGTGTAGATAGCTGGGAACCCCGGTCCATCTCTCATCATCGTATACTCGTTCTACATGTCATTGGAAGTAGTATCAACTATTTTCTGGTGCCATTGCTCTCATATTACTGCTACTGCTGCTGTGTTACTGTTACTATTGCTCTCATATCACTGCTACTTTCACATCACCCCTGTTGCTAGTGCTTTTCCAGGTGCAGCTGAATTGACAACTCAGTTGTTAAGGCTTATAAGTATTCTTTACCTCCCCTTGTGTCGAATCAATAAATTTGGGTTTTACTTCCCTCGAAGACTGTTGCGATCCCCTATACTTGTGGGTTATCAAGGAGGTATAGTATCATCAAAGTAAATTTTCTCCTCCATGCTCGGGGGACTAAAAATATCATGCTCATCAAAACCAGCTTCCCCAAGCTTAGAATTTTCCATAGCATTAGCAACAATGGTGTTCAAAGCATTCATACTAATAACATTGCCATTAGCATGCATATAAAGTTCCATAGGTTTTTTAACTTTCTCTTCAAACACCTCATGTCCTAACTCAAGATAAATACTATAAAGATCTCTAATATTTTTGTTGTTTTCCATTAAGCCTAACTAGTGAAAATAAAAACAAGAAACAAAAAGATGCAATTGCAGAATCTAAAGGAAATAGCTTCGAGCACTCACACACCGGCAACAAGTGCTAGGAAATAGCTTAGTAGTCTGAGGATGTGAATACCTTTTACCTTACCTCCCCGGCAACATCGCCGTAAAATAGCTTGATGTCTACGCACGCTTCTATTCCTCGTAGACAAGTGTTGGGCCTCCAAGAGCAGAGGTTTGTAGAACAGCAGCAAGTTTCCCTTAAGTGAATCACCCAAGGTTTATCGAACTCAGGTCAAAGATATCCCTCTCAAGCAACCCTGCAATTAAGATACAAGAAGTCTCTTGTGTCCTCAACACACCTATACAGTTGTCAGATGTATAGGTGCACTAGTTCGGCGAAGAGATAGTGAAATACAAGTAATATGGATGATTATAAGTAGTAATTGCAATCTGAAATAAAAATGGCAGCAAGCAAAGATGTAGCAGAACTTGTTGGAAACGGTGTTTCAATGCTTAGAAATAAGGCCTAGTGATCATACTTTCACTAGTGGACACTCTCAACAATGATCACATAATTGAATAAATAAATGCTACTCTCAAACACTCTCTTGTTGGATAACAAACACCATTCATTGTGTAGGGCTGCAAAAGCACACCTCAAGCCGGAGTAAACAAGCTCCACAACGTCATAAAGGAATCACACACGATGCGCACACTGTCACCATCACACCGTGGAGAGTGAATCCGGAGTTCATATTAAAGTAACCTCTAGAGTGCATAATATACACGAGTAACATCTACATATTCAACTAGATTACAAAGCTCATGATCACATAAAGATCACACCATGGGAGAGAGAGATGAACCACATAGCTACCGAGTAGAGCCCTCAGCTCTGGGGAGAACTACTCCCTCCTCATCATGGGAGACAAGCAACGGCGATGAAGATGGCGATGGAGTCGATGGAGATGGATTCCGGGGGCACTTCCCCGTCCCGGCGGCGTGCCGGAACAGAGACTTCTGTCCCCCGAACTTGGCTTCGCGATGGCGGCGGCTACGTAACTTTTCGTGGAATATGACTTATGGTTTTAGGGTTTTCGCATCTGGGGCAATATATAGGCGGAAGGGCGGCCTCGGAGGAGTCCCGAGGGGCCCACCCCACATGGCGGCGCGGCCAGGGGTGGGGCCGCGCCCCCCTATGGTGTGGGAGCCCCTTGGCCCCCCTCTGGCCCCTCTCTGGCTCTCTGGGTCCGTCTCGGTAAAATATTGACTTCTGTCTTCGTGGGGTCCAATTCCGAGAATATTTCCTGTGTAGAATGTCTGAAACCAAAAACAGCAGAAAACAGGAACTGGCGCTTCGGCTCTTGTTAATAGGTTAGTCCCGGAAAATGCATAAAAATGATATAAAGTATGAATAAATCATGTAGGTATTGTCATAAAACTAGCATGGAACATAAGAAATTATAGATACGTTGGAGATGTATCAGCCGCTCAATTGCACGCTGAAGTCCGTGGAACTGCCGCAGATCAAGCTGACGAATTCGGCCACCTCAAGCGCACCACGACCACCGCTGACCTCGCCGTCGACTCCTCGTTCGTCTGCGACCCTCCTCGATCCTCGCCGGAGCTCCGGTAAGCCGCCGACCCCCTATGCTCGCCGCGGCCAGGGAAGGATCTCGTCGACGACGACGATGAACCTACGCCGTTGGATTGGCCTCTAATCGTGCGTGCCACGTTGCTAGGTACCGATTCGGGTTTTAAGAGGAACTGACGAGTAGGCCCCACCTTGTAAGGCGGCCCGCTGAGCGCCAGAGCGAAGATGGGCCGGCCCATTTCCTTTCCCGCGCGAGCCCAATCATTTGAATTCAGATATTGGATTTAAATGAAATTGCTTGCAGATGCCTTATTCAAAATCAAATAGAATCAATTCTACTCAACCAAATTTGATGAAGTTTATATTGTTGGAAAGCTTATGAAAAGCTCTAACCAACCACATTGGATTCAACCCTATATCTGTCATAGAAATAATGTAATAAAAATAACAAGGCAGGGACTTTTCAGATTTCAAACAATTATTAAAATTCAACCATAAGTGATTTTGAGTTGATCCCAACTCTCATAAATCACATTTCAATTTGTCTAATTGATTATGTAAAAACATGACATAGTTGTGTGCATGATCATGAGCTAGATTCAAATAATGACTATGTAGTCATTTTTAGCTCATTTAAATCATTTCAAACTTTAGGATTTTAAATCTATGAAGTGTAGCACCTCATTTAAATCATCTTCCCAAGTAGTGTGAAGTAATGTGATGACCCTTGTTGCATGGTCTCATACTTGCTCACTTGAGGATATTAAATCAAAGTAGGATTTAAATTGCATGAGGTGTAATACCTCATTTAAATCATTTTTCTCAAATGATAAATGTGAAGTGTTGACCTTGGGCAACATGGGTTCATACATTATTTATTTGAGGAGATTAAATCTTAACAAGATTCAATGAGAGGAAATTATTTCCTCAAGGAACTAAATAGAAACCCTAATCAATATTTGTAATGAGAGGAAATTATTTTTCTTAAAAAGGAAACAAAGTCAATCAACATGTTACTAGTATTGTGATGCTAGAATAGCTTGTGTGAACCAATTGTGTGCTTAGTATAGCTTTTAAGCTTTGTTTGGTGATTGTTACCTCGTATCCGTTTTTAGACGCTAGTACCGAGGAGTACCAGGAGGAGGAGGTCTACTTCCAGGAAGAAGATGACCACTTTGATCAGTACACCAACCAAGGAAAGCTAATATTCTTGCAAGTGCAAAGCTCTACTAGAGCAAGACACCATTACACTGTTATTTTATGTTCAATGATCCAATCCCAAGTTTTTACCTTGCAGGTTTTTACTTTGTTTAATCAAAGCTTCCTTTTATAGTTAACTTTGGTCTAAGCATAGAGTAGAGCAAGAGTATCAAACTTAGCCTAAAAGTTTTATAAGCTAAGTAGCACCCCTCATGACTAGTTGCTAGTGCTAACAAATAAAATTGACTACTCTAGATGGGAATATGTGAAATGACTTTGAAAGTTTTGAAGGTGAAGGTGACTTGAATGATCTGGTGAACTTTACCAAAAACTGATGGCTGGGTTTGGATGCGATACCTTTCCAATTATTTAGTACCCCCACAATACCTGATTATGGGTAGGGCTTAACTTGAAGTTTATGCATCTTAGTATGGGTTCCCTCTGAACAAGCATCATAGGGGTTATGCCGAGGCTGCCTCCGTTGAAAGTGAAATGATGTGAAATGAGGTGAATGTCCGGCCCAAGCCCTATGCAGTTCCCAGGCTGATGGTTTGTCTTCACTGGGAGGCCAAGCTCATGGGGAGAGGTACCTATACTAGGGTATGTAAGTGAAAGGTTATGGTTGATGATCTGCGTACTGAGTTACGATTATTCAGGGTTATCCCTGACGGATGTAATCAAATGTTGTGGCACAAGTGTGCAACCTCTGCAGAGTGTAAACCTATTCGAATAGCCGTGTCCACGGTTACATACGATTGGAAAGGCCATACTGTTCCATTGTCAGATGTTTTCTTGAAAAGAAAGGAGGAATTGAATGGTGACTTGACTTGAATCACAACTGATTTGTGGGAATGACACTAATGTTCCCACTTGAGTTAGTTAGCATCTGAAGAGTCTTTTATTAAAATGCTTGTGAACTAAAATTGGCGTTATGCAAATGAACCTAGAGCTTAGCACCCTCTTAATAAAATTGATGGTACTTACACTAGTATTAGTTTGCGAGTACTTTAAAGTACTCACGGCTGTGTCCCTGGCTATTCAAATGGCCAGACTATGAAGAGGAGCAGCAGTACCAAGATGACGGCCAGCAGGACGTCTACGACAACTAGGACTACTCCTGATGTCAACAGTTGCCTGTGGAGCAAATGGACCTCTACTACGTACCTCTGCTCTTGTGTTCTGTATTTGATCCTTAGATCAATTGTTGTAATGAGACTGGATCATGTGATCCTTTTGTTGTAAGACATTTCTGAGTTGTAATGAATGATGTTCTGTGATATCAATCTATTATGTCTCGCAAAAACAATATTCCTGGGATTGCGAGGTATGGCATAATAGGCATCTGGACTTAAAAATCCGGGTGTTGACACGGCGTAAGCGAGGCCAGGTAGGATGCACAAGAGATGGATATTTGTGCCATCACACCAGGCTCGCTTGCGCCGCCCCCGAGTGTAGTGACCGAACATTCTAATCATCGGCATTCTGAAATACCAAGGCAAATGGAGTGACAAGGCGAACTCAAATTAGGGCCAAGTAGATGAACTAAATGGCATGCCTCATACATTGTTGATCGAAACAAATATTAACATTCAGGGGCGACGTAAGCGAGGCCATGTAGGATGCACAGGAGATGGATATTTGTGCCATCACACCAGGCTCGCTTGCTCCGCCCCCGAGTGTAGTGACCTAACTTTCTAATCATCGGCATTTTGAAATACCAAAGCAAATGGAATGACAAGGGACTCATATAATGACACACACGTAGGATGGTCGAACCAAATATTAACATTCAAGGATGGAGTCAGCGAAGCCAAGTAGGATGCACAAGATATTGATATTTTTTCCATCAGACCAGGTTCACTAGCTCCACCCCAGAGTGTACGGGTGACCAAACATTCTAATCATCGACCAATGCAATTTATTAAGAAGTGCCAACTCAAATAAGAGCCAAGTAGTATGAACTTAATGGCATGCCTCATACATTGTTGGTCGAACCAGATATTAACATTCAGGGATGGAGTAAGCGAAGCCAAGTAGGATGCACAAGAGTTTGATATTTGTGCCATCACACCAGGTTCACTTACTCCACCCCAGAGTGTACGGGGGACCAAACACTCTAATCATCGGCCAATGCAATTTATTAAAAAGTGCCAACTCAAATAAGAGTCAAGTAGTATGAACTAAATGGCATGCCTCATGTTGGTCGAAACAAATATTAACATTCCGGGATGGTGTAAGTGAAACCAAGTAGGATGCACAAGAGATTGATATTTGTGCCATCGCACCAGGTTCACTTGCACCACCCCAGAGTGTACTGACCGAACATTCAAATCATCGACACTCTCTCGAAGAAAGACCAAAATAAACGAAGAAGGCAAACTCAAATAAGAGCACAGTAGTATGAACTAAATGGCATGCCTCATACATTGTTGGTCGAAACAAATATTAGCATTTAGGGAAGGTGTAAGTGAAACAAGTAGGATGTACAAGAGATTGATATTTGTGCCATCGAACCAGGTTCACTTGCCCCTCCCCCAAGCGTAGTGACCAACCATTCTAATCATCGGCATGCAAGTGCAAATAAAATTAAAGACCAAATAAAATGACCAAATCAAATAAAAATTGGGCATGAACTTTGCTAAATTATGGACATAGGAGTGCCCCATTTTCGTCGAAACGGAAATGAATCAACATTTTGGAGATAATGGACAACTCATTTGAAATCCCTGCACAAGAAAATGACACAAATATACCACCAAAACAATCCACCAGCGGAGCACCATGGCACATATACAATTGTTCCTCCATATACATGAACAGCATGCATCAGCTAGCGGCAGCAGCAAGCAGCTAGCAGCACCAGCTAGCAGCAAGCTAGCACACAACAACATCAATATACACATATTTTAGCCAACAACACCAGCCAGCAGCAGCAAGCACCAGCCAACAGCAGCAAGCACCAGCAGCACCAGCCAGCAAGCAAGCACCAACGCCCAACAGCAGCAAGCACCAACAGCAAGCACCAGGAAGCAAGAGAGGTGAGGTGTTGCTCATCGTGAGTCGCGGGGAGTCACTACTAGGAAAAGGCCTAGTCGTAAGATTGCCATCAGTGGTGCACCATGAAGGCCCTGCGCCACTACTACTTAGCAGTGGCGCACCTGATACATGGTGCGCCATCACTAAATGCCGACAGGAGGCCAGCTCCTGCCCCAACCTAGTAGTGGCGCACGTTGGTGGCGTGCGCCACTGCTACATTGCCTACCTATGGTGCACTGAGCCGTGGTGCGCCACTGCTAGGAGGTGGCCAGGCCCACTTTAGAGATGATGGCTTTAGCAATGGCGCACTGCTTCGGTGCACCACTGCTACATCGCCTACCTATGGCGCACGACGTAGTGGTGCGCCACTGCTAGGAGGTGGCCAGGGCCCCTTTAGAGATGAGGGCCTTACCAATGGCGCACTACCGCGGTGCGCCACTACTAGCTATGGCGCACCACCAACAACGTGCGCCACTGCTAAGTTGGGCAGGGTCGTGGGGTGCAGGTACCAGGTGGGCAGTGGCGCACCACTAAGCAGTGCGCCATTGCTATGTCACCGTAGCAGTGGCGCACGGCTTGGTGGTGCGCCACAGCTAACCTGGGACCATTTCCTGCTTTTCCCCCTCCACTCACATGTGCCACCCACTTTCTCCAAACACTCTTCCACCACCACCTCCCACCAAATCTGGATCTGGTCGTGTTGCCCCTCCTCCCCACCTCATTTTCACCTCTTCATTCACCCAAATTAAGTGGTAAACTTAATTTTCTTGATAGGTAAGTAAGGGTGAAGCTTTCTATAGCTCAGTACCATATCAATCTCAACTTTTTTTCCTCATCCAACACTCCTGGTCTCGCCGTATCGTTGACTTTGTTGGTTTTATGCTTTGTGTGTGACCGGTTACGATCGTCTTGCACACGTGTGCATATATGTGTTATGCGAAGCTCTCCACATGTGTTGTGCATGCGCGAAGCGTCACGCGTGCATGTGTGTTGTATGCGAGAAGCCTCCACATGTGTTGTATATGCGAAGCCTCCACACATGTGTTGCATGTTTTTGTTTACAGGGATTTGAAATGCGATGGAGTTGCCAATATTTTGCCGAAACGTTGATTCATTTCCGTTTCGGCGAATAACGGGCATACTACGCATATACATATGTCCTATTTTTAGGGAAGGTCATGCCAAAAATTTCTTTGGTATACTAAGATATCCATTTTCTCTATACCTGCAGGCGACCATGGTCCGCATGATGAGCGAAGGCGTTGTGGCTAGGTTTTTGAATGCCGCGACGGCCGAGATGATTAGAAATAACCAAAAGGAGATAACATGTCCGTGTCGAAGATACAAGCTGACGAGCCTTATGGACCCTAAAGCCGATATGGTGCGGGACCACCTTCTCGTGCGTGGTTTCATGGATGGCTATCGGTGGGAAGGCGACGAAGATGATTATGAATTTGTCCATGGGATTTCAACAAGAAATAAGGAAGGAGGTGAGCATCATGTAGAAGGTCCCGGACATGATCAGGATGTAGAAGATCCCGGAGATGATCATGATCACAATGTAGGAGATCCTGGACCTGATGATGAGGAACATCAAGATGGAGGTCATCATGACGATCATGAAGATGAAGACGATGGACCATCGTCGATGGACTGGGTGCATGACCCTTATCTTCAAGAGCTGCTTCTCAGCGGTACGAGTAACGCAAGAGCTGCCGCCCGAGAGAAAGCCAAGATGGATCAACCGGAGGTAGACGCGGTTACTCCATTGTATGAAGGATGCAGGCCGGAGGATACCCGCCTCGAAAGTAACGCTCATGGCTCTGGAGATGAAGGTAAAGCACAAAATGACCGACACATCCTTCAACG
This sequence comes from Lolium rigidum, assembly GCF_022539505.1. Taxonomy (NCBI): domain Eukaryota; kingdom Viridiplantae; phylum Streptophyta; class Magnoliopsida; order Poales; family Poaceae; genus Lolium; species Lolium rigidum. Next base: position 93,145,229 of record NC_061513.1, read on the forward strand.
ACAACATGTCATTCTGGCATGAACGTCTTCCCAAAGGTAACACGTGTCAGACTAGTATCGAGGAGGCCAAGAAAATCGTGTGTCCTCTGGATTTACCACATGTGAAATACCATGTGTGCTTGAACGATTGCATCATTTATCGGAATGAGCACGCGGAGTGTACCATATGTCCGGAGTGCGGCGTCGGTCGGTACAAGAAGGGAAGAAAGCTCCTCGAAGGTGGTGTGGTACTTTCCGATCACTCCTCGTCACGTGCGGTATTTCGCGGATCCTAAGCAAGCAAAGCTAATGCGCTGGCACGCGGAGATGAGGAAGGGAGAAGATGACTCAAATGATCCAAAGAAAAATAAAAAGGACAGGATGTTGAGACACCCTTCGGATGCTAGCTAGTGGAATGCGTTGAACCTCGAGTACCCAGAATTTGGGGACGATCCCAGGAACATAAGGCTGGGCGCGAGCACCGGTGGAATCAATCCGTTTGGCAGCCAGAGCAGCACGCATAGCACCTGGCCCGTGTTTGTGTGGATGTACAACCTCCCCCCTGGTTGTGCATGAAGAGGAAGTACATTCAAATGAGTATGCTAATTGAAGGGCCTAAACAACCAGGGAACGACATCAATCTGTATATGGGGCTTCTGAAAGAGGAGCTAGCCACGCTACGGGACGCGCCTGTCAATACGTGGGACGCCGCCGCGGAAGAATATTTCCCTATGAGAGCCGCGTTGCTCACGACGATGCACGACTTTCTCGGATACGGATCTGTCGCGGGGCAGGTGGTCCACGGATTCAATGCATGCGTCAGGTGCATGGATGACACAATGTACCGCCAGCTAGATAGAGATCCCGGGTCCTCGAAAACGGTGTTCATGGGACATCGAAGGTGGCTTCGCAACGACGACCCATGGAGGAAACGCAAGGATCTGTTCGATGGTCAAGACGAACCCCGAAGACGGCCACGTACGAGAAGCGGCGAGCAAATAGACGAGCTATTGAAAAATTGGAAAGAGTGCCCACCGCCGGGAAAGAAGCGAAAGGCGCTGGAGCCACTGCTTAAGGTATGGAAGACGAGGTCTGTTTTCTGGGACTTTCCGTGCTAGAAGATCTTACGTGTGCCTCACAGCCTTGATGTCATGCACATCACGAAGAACGTGTGCGAGAGTCTGCTTGGTACCCTCCTCAACATGCCAGAGAGGACCAAAGATGGGCCGAAAGCAAGGTACGACTTGATATCAATTGGGATCATGGAGGAGCTTCACGCGGGACGCCCTAATGATGATGATGATGATGATGAGGATGACGATGATGAGGCGGAGGACACGCAAAGTCGTCGCAAGGGCAAAAAGGCCAAGAATATCGAATATTACTGCCCCCCACATGCTTCACTCTAAGTTAGAAGGAGATCGAGCAGTTTTTCGACTGTCACCTAGGAGTAAAACTTCCTTACGGTTACGCGGGGAAGATAAGCAGGTACCTAGACAAAGCGAAGCAGAGGTTCAACGGGATGAAGTCTCACGACTATCACGTGCTGATGACGTAGATACTTTCGGTTGCAATCCGTGGGATCATGGACGCGCACGTCCGTGAAACGCTTTTTGGCCTATGCAACTTTTTCGACGTCATCTCTCGGAAGTCTGTTGGCGTGAGGCAACTTAGAAGGCTACAGGAAGAGATCGCGGTGATACTGTGCGAGCTTGAGATGTACTTCCCGCCCGCATTTTTCGATGTTATGGTGCATCTGCTGGTACATATCGTGGAGGATATCATCCAACTGGGGCCGACGTTCCTGCACAGCATGATGCCGTTCGAAAGGATGAATGGTTTCATCAAAGGGTACATTCGCAACAGGGCACGTCCGGACGGAAGTATAGCCAAGGGCTTTCTGACCGAAGAGTGCATCTCCTTCTGCACGAGTTATCTAGAAATCGAGAACCCCGTTGGCCTGCCCGTCAACAGGCACCTCGGGAAGCTCGCTGGATGGGGTCACCGCGAGGGTAGCCGCGAAATGCATGTCGACTTCAAGGGTCGAATCGCCGACTTTGAAAGAGCAAACCTAGTCGCGCTACAACACATAGACGTGGTCGATCCTTGGGTGGTAGAGCACAAAACCTTCATCGCAAAGACGTACAATGATCAGGGCCAATAGAGGATGGACAGAGATATAATCAAAGAGCACAACTCAACCTTCACGCGGTGGTTCAAGGACAAGATGCTGACGTACCCTATAGATGAGGATTCTTCTGCGGAAGAAAAACTCATATTCGCCTTGTCACAGGGCGCCGAACACAACCTGATGACATTTCGAGCGTACGATATCAACGGCTACACATTCTACACCGAGGAAAAGGACATGAAGAGCGATTATCAGAACTTCGGGGTAACGATGGAGTCCTACACCGGTGACATCAAGTAGAGATACTACGGAAAGATCGAGGAGATCTGGGAGTTGAGCTACGCCGGAGAGAATGTGCCGATGTTCCGTGTCAGGTGGGCCAAGAACGTCGTAAAAGAAGACCGGCATTTCACCACCATGGTTATACCCGAAGCCAAATCCAAGACAGCGGGCGCAAAGGTCACCGCAAAATATGAGCCATGGGTACTAGCTTCCCAAGTGGACCAATGCTTCTTCATTACCGACCCGCAAAAGCCCAGCCGTGTTGTCGTGAGGAGAGGCAAAAGGAGCATCATCGGAATGGATGGAGCCACCAACGAGCTAGACTTCGACCAGTACGGTGACCCAAAGATGGAAGATGACGACGACGATGATGAAGAACCATACACAACAAGAAGAAGCAGGACCACCCTACCTAAAGGTCGTCCATTCAAGAGAAGAAGTCTCGGAGTTCCGGGGCTAAATTATTCAACCGCGAGAAAGAAGGGCAAGAAGATTGTGAAAAGATAATTATGTATCAGTTTTTTGTATGAATAATGGATGTCATATTGTTAATCTACACATTGTACCGAGCAAAATAGACATATAATTTATGCCTTTTATTTTGGTGTATTATGCTATTTTGGATGTTTATTATAGTGTTAAATCATTTTTTTAAATGAAAAAAATTGGGGCGCCAGGGTTCGAACCTGGCCGCCAGGGGTTTGGCACACACCAACCAGGGACAGAGACAATGCGGTACTAAGCGGGATATGTCAATCCCCCCCGCGTTGCTCTTTTGACCCAGACATAAAGAGGCAGTGGCGCACCCCTAGAGGTGCGCCATTGCTAAGCCTCATAGTGGCGCACCACGAGAGGGGCGCTATTGCTAAGACGTCAGGGGACTTAGTGAAATTTCCCCTTCTTCCCCATCCCGACCAGATCTCTGCACCACTGCCTCCTCTCCTCTCCGACGATGACACCACCTCCCCTAAGCGACGCGAGCGACCCCGGCGATGCCCTCCTCTCCTCGCCACCTCTCCGACACCCTCACCACCCCGGCGACGCCCTCCTCTCCTCGCCACCCTGGTGACGCCCTCCTCTGCATCGTCACCGACGCCCCCTCGATCTTGATCTCCGGCGGCCAGATCCCCTCGATTCCCCTCCTCCCACCGGTGGGTGCCTCTCTCTGAAGCCGCCGGACTTGCCGTACTCACTGCGCCCTCCTCTGCATCGTCACCGACGCCCCTGCTCAGGAGAAGGAGCAGGAGAAGCACGTCGCGCCGCTGCCGTATCCTCCAAGGTAGCCCCCGATGCCCCTCCTCCTCCTCATCCTCATGCTTGCTGTTAGGTGCCGCTGCTTGCTAGGTGCTTATTGCCGCTGCTTGCTGCTGCTACGTGTTGCTGCTTGCTGCTATTAGGGTTAGATGATATGTCTGTGGAAAATTAGCTGCAAATAAGCCATAATTAGGCACCATACCTGACTATAAAACTGTGCATCAGTAGAAAATATGATGGATTTTTAATATTGTTGTGCATAGCTAGGTACCATCATTCATCAAAGCATCCAAATGTTGTTCTCTGGGGTTCATTTGTTAGTTGTTTGATTGGTTTGAGTGTGTGTGTGTGGTGGTGGTGCAGAGATTGCCGCAGCAACGTCCATCGTCACGCGCACCTTGGAGCAGCAGCTGGAGAAGCACACTGTGCCGCCCTCGACCGCTGAAGCCGCCGCAGAAGACCGCCGCCGCACTTGCACACAGGTAGCCCCCGATGCCCCTCCTACTCCTCTATTGATGCTACTTGCTGGTGCTACCTAGGCTGCTGCTAGAAAGTGTTTTAACACTGTAATTGATTCATTTGCTCCATGTCTTTGCAAAATTATGTTGTAATTGGTTATCTCAACAATGATGCTGACAGCCATTTTATATGTTAAAAGATATTTGGTTACACATTGTTGCTAGCTGCATTGTGGTTGTGGTGGCTTTGCTGCTGCTTGTGGCTGCTGTTGGTTGGCTGGTAGGTGCTCGCTTGCTAGCATATTAGTGATAGGTGCTGCTGCTACATATAGTAGATGTACATGTAGTTCCTGCTGTTAATGAGAATGCCATTAATTCACCATCAGGTTAACTCTGGAACATTTGCAACATTTGCAAGGCTGCTAGGCTGCTGTAGCTCTTTTATTTTTAGAGTTCAAAGCTTACTGACTTTTTATTTTGAACATTTGCAAGACTGAGACTTGGAGCAGGAGCAGGAGAAGCACACCACGTTTCCCTCGACTGCTAACGCCGCTGCAGAAGACCGCCGCCGCATCCTCCAAGGTAGCCATCGATGCTGATGGTGCTTGCTGCTGTTGCTTGCTATTGCTGCTAGCTTGCTGCTTGTTAGGTGATGCTGCTTGCTAGCTGCTGCGTGCAGCTTGCTAGCTGCTGCTTGCTTGCTACGGCTTGCTAGCTGCTAACCGTTGTTGCTGCTAGCTGCTGCTTGCTAGCTGATGCATATAGCTAGCTGATGCATGCTGTTGAGTGCTCAGCTGGTGGAGGATCAACTATATATGTGCCATGGTGTATATGGAGGAACAATTGTATATGTGCCATGGTGCTCAGCTGGTGGATTGTTTTCCTGGTGTATATGGTGTCATATTCTTGTGCAGGGATCGGCTGAATTACCCACTATCGCCGAAATGTTGATTCATTTCCATTTCGGAGAAAATGGGGCACTCCTATGTCCATAAATTAGCATAGGTCATGCCCAAATTTTCCGTGAAATCTTGCGCTAACTTTATGCATTTTTTCCTACTTAGTTCGAACATGGCCAACAACGAAGAGGCCGGCGGCAGCGGCAGCAAGCCAGTCTGGATGCTAACCGATGAAATGGAGGTGATGGAGTCACAACCTCGCCGCGATGACGAAGAGGATGATGGCACCGATCCAGAGTACCGAGCGGATGATGCCGCCGAGGATGACACCACTGATGGTGCCGCCGAGGATGACAACACGGATGGCGGAGAACACATGGGCGGCGGCGAACACATGGACGCCGACGAATCGAAGAAGCAACGGAGGGAGCGTCACCCGAATGTGCTCAGCACCGTGAAGCAGGCATTCACCGAAGTGGACGCTAGTGGGCATCCAACGGCCTCCCCTGAATTAGTCAAAGGGTACGCAACCCAACTCGGGTGCATCCTCCGGAGCACGGTCTCGATAAACACCGAGAACCTCAGGCATCCTGACTGAGCGAATTTGCGCTTCCTCTTCTTCACGAAGCTGCACAAACGATACGAGTTCCCAGTGGACTGCTTAGAAAAACGTCTCATGCGGAACAAAGTGCACAATGCCGCCCTCACGAAGATGAGCACCGCCCTCGCTAGTTGGAGGAACCGAGTGAAGAA
>NC_061513.1:93151084-93185487 GCF_022539505.1 Lolium rigidum
ATCCATCTAAGCCATTGGTACCGGCTCTCTTACGAACCTAAGACTCAATGGGGTCATCTATACCTAAGGATTGGCTCGGGTTGTTTGAGAGGATTTAATACCGGCTCGTTAGGGAGCTGCATTCGGTTCGTTAGGAACCGGTACGAAAGGCTTCTACCAAAATTAAACGTGGTGGGCTCGGTTGGACTTGGTACCGGTTCAACACGAACCGGTACCAAAGGGTACCCAGCCATCAAAATCGGCCAGATCGTCTCCGAGCCTCGCCGGCTCTCATTTTTCTCATCTTCCTCACACTCTAAATTTTTCCACCTCACACTCCAATAATCTTTATTTTTCTCCACCATTTTAACAAGATTAACGGTATACATCTATCCAAGGGTTAGCAATATCATCCTTCCTTCCGCGTTCCTAATTTAGCTCGCCTCTTTGGTAGTTTTAACTCGTAATTATTTTGTAGTGCAATCAAGGTGTTCTATGAAATGCCTATTTTTATTTTTATATGAATTTGAGCTGAAATTATGGTATGTTTTGTAGGTTGTAATTAGTATCATCCCCGTCCTCACCGCCGCGATCGCTAGCGCGTCCCTAGCCGGCACGGTACCACCTCTGAGCCCCTCTTCTTTCTTTTTTATAAAAATAACTTAGTTTTATGTGATGAACTTGAATATTAATTAAGTTGGTCACTCATATCCATGATGTTGTGTACTTAATGATTTTATACATATAAAAACGTGCATGAGCCACAATGGATGTACTCAGACCGGTGCCATCCCGAGTTCATTACTCGGCATGCATTATTTTCTCAACGTGGCTGAGGCAAACAGGCGGCCGAATGGTTTCATATATTGTCCTTGTAGTTCCCGTAAGAATATGAAGGATTACTCTACTCGAAGACCCTTCACGTCCACCTTGCTCGGAGAACGGTTTCATGCCTGAGCCTATAATTGTTGGACCAAGCACGGAGAAAGAGGGGTTATATTGGAAGACAACGAAGAAGAAGAGGATAGTGACAACTATCCCTTATTCACTGAAGACGGTGGTAGTAGAATGGGGGAAGACGAAGCTGAAGAAGAGCCCATTTTCGATGAGCCGATTTTTGATGACCCGGATGACGATTTGGGTCGGGCCATTCTCGATGCGAAGATGAACTGCGGAAATGAAAAGGAGAGGTTGAAGTTGGAGAAAATGTTAGAGGATCACAACAAACTCGTTGTACCCAAATTGCGAAAATGGTCGAGAAAAAGCCGGGTACCACGCTGGAATTGCTGCGATGGAAGGCGAGAGAATGGTACTTCGACAAGGGATTTGAAAAGTTGCTGAAAATAATAAAGAAGATGCTTCCAGTGGGAGAACGTGTTGCCCTCTAGCACGTACGAAGCAAAAGAAGGTTGTCTCGCCCTCTAGGATTAGAGGTGCAGAAGATACATGCATGCATCAATGACCGCATCCTCTACGCGCGGGAGTACGAGAATTTAAATGCATGCCCGTATGTAGTGCATTGAGGTATAAGATCAGAGCGAGATGACCCCGGTGATGTTGAGGGTGAGTCCACCCCCGTGAAGAGGGTTCCTGCGAAGGTGATGTGGTATGCTCCTATAATACCACGGTTGAAACGTTTGTTCCCGAACAAAGAGCATGCCAAGTTGTTGCGATGGCACAAAGAGGACCGTAAGAAATATGTGATGCCGAGACACCCCGCCGACGGGTCGCAGCGTGGAGAAAAATCGACGGCAGAGTTCAAGTCATTTTCAGATGACGCAAGGAACTTAAGATTTGGTCTAAGTACGATGGCTTTAATCCTTTCTGGGAGCAGAGCTCCGAGTCATAGCACCCGGCCGTTGACTCTATGTATCTATAACCTTCCTCCTTGGTTGTGCATGAAGCGGAAGTTCATTATGATGCCGAGTGCTCATCCAGGGCCCGAAGCAACCCGGCAACGACATTGATGTGTACCCGAGGCCATTGGTTGAAGAACTTTTAGAGTTGTGGCGTGACGAAGGTGTACCCGTGTGGGATGAGCACGAACAAAAGGAATTTAACCTACGAGCGTTGTTATTTGTAACCATCAATGATTGGCCTGCTCTTGGTAACATTTCAGGGCAGCCAAACAAGGGATACAATGCATGCACACACTGCTTAGGTGAGACTGACAAGTAATTATTTGGGAAACAAGAATGTGTACCGGGGCATCGTCGATTTCTTCCAAAACAACATCACGTAAGAAAGAGAGGAAAGCATTTCTGAGGTGAGGCAAGATAACCGAACGAAGCCTACCCGCCATACTGGGGAAGTTATATATGATATGGTCAAGGATTTAAAAGTGATCTTTGGAAAGGGTCCCTGGCGTGACAACTGTTCCAGCATGATGTTGACGGACACGTACCCATGTGGAAGAAGAAGTCGATATTTTGGGAGCTACCCTACCGGAAATTATTAGAGGTTCACTCGCAATCGACGTGATGCACGTGACGAAAAATCTTTGCGTGAACTCCGTTAAACTTCTTGGGCGTGTATGGGAAGACAAAAGATACACCGGATGCACGGCAGGACCAAGCAAAGTATCCACGAAGGAAACAACCTGAATCCAGAGAAGTATCAAGGTCCTGCCTGACTACGCTCTTACCAAAGAGGAGAAGGAGATCTTTTTTGAAGTCCCGAGTAGCATCAAGGTCCCGTCCGGCTTCTCGTCGAATATAAAGGGAATAATAAACATGTCGGAGAAAAAGTTTCAAAACCTAAAGTCTCATGACTGCCACGTGATTATGACACAATTACTTCCGGTTGCATTGAGGGGGCTTCGCCGGAAAATGTTCGAGTACCCATTGTGAAGCTATGTGCGTTCCTCAATGCAATTTCTCGGAAGGTGATCAATCCACTTACTCTACAAAAATTTACAGAAGGATGTGGTCCAATGTCTAGTTAGCTTCGAGTTGGTGTTCCCATCATCCTTCTTCAATATTATGACACATCTCCTAGTTCACCTGGTCGAAGAGATTGGCGTTCTCGGTCCTGTATTTCTACACAACATGTTCCCCTTTGAGAGATTCATGGGAGTCTTAAAGAAGTACGTTCATAACCGTGCTAGGCCGAAGGAAGCATCTCCAAGGGCTATGGAACGAGAGGAGGTCATTGAGTTTTGTGTTGACTTTATTCCCGACCTTAAGCCGATCGGTGTTCCCGAATCGCGCTATGAGGGGACACTGCGTGGAAAAGGCACGCTAGGAAAGAAATCAGCAACGTGTATGGACGGACATTCTTTCACTCAAGCACACTACACAGATTCTACATAATTCCATCTTGGTGGCTCCGTACAAAGAGGAACACAAGGAGATCTTACGCTCTAAATACCCGGAGCAACGTGAAGATTGGATTGATGGAGAACACAATGAAGACTTTCGGCGGTTGGTTGCAAACACGTCTCATGAATGTCACCGATGACGAGCAGCTGTACTTGTTGGCCAAGCAACCATCTTCTACTATATCGACTTTTCAAGGGTACGAGATTAATGGGAACACATTTTACACTTTCGCCCAAGACAAAAAGAGCACCAACCAAAACAAGTGGTGTCCGCTTTGATGCGTAAGATGGCAATGGGAACAAGGTCACATATTATGGGTACATAGAGGAGATATGGGAACTTGACTATGGACCTAATTTCAAGGTCCCTTTGTTCCGGTGCAAATGGTTCAACCTGAAAGACGGGGTACAGGTAGACCCGCAGCACGGAATGACTACAGTGGATCTCAAGAATCTAGGGTACGACACCGAACCATTCGTCCCAGCCATGAAGTGGCTCGAGTTTTTTATGTGAAGGATATGTCTAGCAAACCGAAAAAAAGAAAAGAAAGGCAAGAGGACACATCATACGATGAGCCAAAGCGGCACATAGTTCTTTCAGTGAAAAAGAAACATCGTGGGAGTAGAGGACAAGACAAACATGTCGAAGATTATAATAAGTTTGACGATATTCGACCCTTCAAGGTAAAAATTGACCCAAGCATCATCTTAAACAATGAAGATTGTCCATGGTTGCGTCGCAGCAGATGAAGAAAGGGAAACGTACGAAGAAAACTCGAAGACTAGCTAGCTACATATAGGGATCATAACTTGTGTATCTCAATATGGAAATCACTTTTGTGTAATGAAGTTACTCGTATGTAAGATATTAACAATGGAGATGGTTGGCTTGTTTTACTAGTTAAGTCACGGGCTTGCAGTGGAAATTTTTCCGAGGCGGAACTTCCGAATATGCCATATATAGGGCATGTGCACCAAGGGCATATTCGAGAAGTTCCGCCACGGGAGATTTCCCAACCCTTTCCGCAACATTGTTAGAGGAGATGCAGTCTTCCACGGGCTTGCAGAAAAAAATTCCGAGGCGGAACTTCCGAAGATGCCATATGGCGTGTGCACCAAGGGCATCTTCGACAAGTTCCGCCACGGGAGATTTCCCAACCCTTTCCCCAACATTGTTAGAGGAGATGGAGTCTTGCACGGGCTTGCAGGGAAATTTTTCCGAGGCGGAACTTCCGAAGATGCCATAGGGTGTGTGCACCAAGGGCATCTTCGACAAGTTCCGCCACGGGAGATTTCCCAACCCTTTCCTCCATCCATGGTGATGAAACTCTCCATCCATGTTGGCTTGTTGAGCTGCTTCCCATGGTGTATCGATGCTCCTTTTATAGGCAGGAGCGTCCTTATCCCTGCCGACAGCCTTTAGTACCTGGCTGCAGACACGAACCGGTACTTCAAAGGTTACCCACGCGTCCTTATCCCACCGACGTGGCGTCGTGCGCTACATACTTTATCTCATCGAGCAGGGCGTCCTTATCCCGCTGACAGCTTTAGTACCGGTTGCACCCACCAACCGGTACCGAAGGTTATCCACGCGTCCTTATCCCACCGACAGGCGTCGTGCGCTACATACTTTATCTCATCGAGCAGGCGTCCTTATCCCGCCGACAGCTTTAGTACCGGTTGCACCCACCAACCGGTACTGAAGGTTACCCACGCGTCCTTATCCCACCGACGGGCGTCGTGCGCTACATACTATATCTCATCGAGCAGGGCGTCCTTATCCTCGCCGACAGCTTTAGTACCGGTTGCACCCACCAACCTGCACTAAAGGTTTGCCTCGATCTGTCTTCCCGCCTATTTTCTTCCCGCGCTTTCCACCGGTTCCCGCCTCTGTCTTCCCGCCATTTTTTCACTATATATATGTAGGCTTGGCCACCATTTACATAGACTCATATCTGCAAACCTCATCATTCTCTCCCATGGCTTCCATCGCATCTCTAACCCCCCGGGAGGCGGAGGCGCTTTGCGCCTCGAACTACCCCTGCCCGCCGGGCTACCGCGTCCCGACCGGCTGGTTGCTAAGCGATCGGAGGCGTACCGGTCCCTCCGAGTCCCTCTAGGTGTGGCGCGCGAGATGGCCATCACGAACCACTACTACTTCGAGCTCACGCCGAGCGAGCGGAGGAATCCCCGCGTGGCATCCCGACTACAGCCCGACTTGGGAAAGCTTCTTCATCAATCGGCGTGAGAGGGCGCTTGCCGAGCACGAGGAGGGCGGCCCGCCTCCTCCGAACATCAACGAGGCCGGCCGTCGGCCGTGGTGGCGCGGCCGGACTCTCCCGTGGCGTCATGGCCTACCGTGGCCCCCGCCCTGCGCTACCCTCGGTCCCCAGCCCCACGCGTGCTCACCCGCCGACGTTCGAGTACCGCGACCCCGATGCCGCCGATGATGATGACGGCGACTACGACGACTACAGAGGGCGACTACTACAGGGCTAGGCACGAGTATGACTGAATGACTCCAACAAAGTAGAATTTGGCCATGTATCTTTAATTTTCGGTTAAGCTATGTACTTTTAATTCGAGTTCACTCGTAATAAATTTTTATTCCCGCCCTTTCTTTCCCCGCCTTTTTCCGTCGTACGTGGCGGGAAAGTTTCCGCGCGGACGGCGTCGTGGCGGGAGTAAAGAATAGAAACAGATAATATATAGAAAAGAAATAGAAAATATATAGAAAAGAAATATAAAAAAGGATATAGAAAAGAAATAGAAAAGAAAACAAACGGAAATAGAAAAAGAAATAAAAAGAAATAGAAAAGAAAAGAAATAGAAAATAAAAAGAAAAGAAAAGAAACACAAAATAAAAGAAAGAAAGAAGAAAAGAAAAGAAAAAAATAAATAGAAAAGAAATATAAAAAAGGATATAGAAAAGAAATAGAAAAGAAAACAAACGGAAATAGAAAAAGAAATAGAAAAGAAATAGAAAAGAAAAGAAATAGAAAATAAAAAGAAAAGAAAAGAAACACAAAAGAAAAGAAAAAGAAACAGAAAAGAAAGAAGAAACAAAAAATAAAAAAGAAACAGCAAAAGAAAAGAAAACAGTAAAAGAAAAAACAAAAACAAAAAGAAAACCATTTGGTACCGGTTGGTACCACCAACCGGTACGAAAGGTCCCCTCTATTTCACTTAGCCGCGCGGGCTCTTCCCCCCGATTCCCCTTTCTTCTCACACCCGCAGAGACCACCTCGCCGTCGCCGAGTTCCGCGCCAGCGCCACGCCGTCGTCCCGTGCCGTCGCCGCCGTCCCTCGTCGGCGCCACGCCGTCGTCCAGGCCGTCGCCGCCGTTCCGCGCCGCCGCCACGCCGTCGTCCGTGCAGCCGCCGCCGCAGGTACGTCCCTCCACCACGGCACCTCGTCGTCGTCGTCCTTGCCTTGTCGTCAGCGTCTTTCCCTGCGCGCAAAGCTTGTCGTCGCCGCGAAGGTAGCCGTCGCCGTGGTAGCCGTCGCCGTGAAGCTGCTGCGCTCCTCCGCCTCGGCGCCGGCCATCGAACACCCGCAAGGTGTTCGACGTTATGCCGAGGGCGTCGTCGGCGAAGGGCTGCGCGTGGAAGTCGCCGCGGACGACGAGCGGCAGCGCTGGGGCGAGGTCGATGCCGACGGCACGGCGCACGCCGACGAGGCGGAGCGCGGCGACCTCCTGGCCGAGGCGCGCGCCGACGTAGAGCGCGCGGGAGGCGTCGGAGAGGAGGCCGGCCGTCGGCGCGGAGGCGCGCGAAGGCGTCCACCTTGCGGCGCCGGGCCGCGGCGGAGGCGCGGGTCGAGCGTCTTGTTGAGCTGGTGGCGCGGGTAGAGGATGACGGCGCCGTTGTCGTCGCGGACGTAGGACGTCGCGGGTGAAGGCGAGCAGCGCGGACGGCGCCCGGAAGATGGCCGTGAGCGCGGCGCCCGCGGTGTGCGCCGTGTGCCGGGCGCCGGGCCGGCCGTGAAGGAGCCGAGCAGCCGACGGCGGAGAAGACGGCGGTGAGGCGTGCAGAAGACGAGGAGCAGGCCGCAGGGCGTGGGCAGCAGGCGCAGCGAGAGCGTGAGGAAGATGCCTTGTGCGTGTGCGTCTTGCCTCCCGCCATGGCTCTGTGATCGGGGAGTGGGAGTGGAGAAGAATTCTTCATACGTTGCATAGAAAGAATGACACAAAATGACACAGTTAGTTTCCAATTTTGATGAAGTTCAAATTTCAAATAGGGATTTTGATTATTAATCATATTTTAAAATTTTAGGCGGAGAAAAAATCAAGTTTTCAATGGGTAACTTTGAAGCTTTCCCTTTTATGCATCAATAGAGAAAAAGAGAGAAGAGCGAGAGGAAGAGCGGCGAGTGTTAGGGTTAGGGTCGAGAAAAAGAGAGAAGAGCGAGAGGAAGAGCGCCGAGTGTTAGGGTTAGGGTCGAGAAAAAGAGAGAAGAGCGAGAGGAAGAGCGCCGAGTGTTAGGGTTAGGGTCGAGAAAAAGAGAGAAGAGCGAGAGGAGGAGCGCCGAGTGTTAGGGTTAGGGTTTTTTTTGCTTTCTTCACTTCAATTGTTATCCATCTAGCAATCTGTTATATGATCATTACATGATGAATGAAATACAATTGCTTTCTTAATTTTGCAGTGACATTGAGGTATGGAGGACGGCACCTTCGTCCGAGATGAGGAGGGGGAAGAAGCGGTGCAGCAATTGATCTATGAGAGTGCCCGTGGTCCGGAACCCGACGATGGAGATGACAACGAGTTCCAAGACTTTCTGAATGATTTTGGCGAGGGACTTGAGTCTCGAACAAGTTAGAAAAGACAATGAAGTGTCCATCACAAACTCCGGCGAGGTGTATATCTATGTATCAATTAGTCCGTGTTCATCCCTAGATGCATTCATTTATTTGTATTGCACTTATTAACGAATAATTTTTTTCTTTTAGCCTCTCGGATCATCGAGCAAGTCTGTTAGATCAAAACGAGGCCCGACGCGGGTGCTAAAGGGCGAGGGCAGGTTAGCCCTCACGCGCATTCAAGGATAATGGTGAACCAAAGGCAGCCCAAGGAGTTTTGCCGCAAATTTACAAGTCAATCCGGAGTTATTGTTAGGGACCATGTACCGATCAGCATTCAAGAGTGGCATAAGCCGAAGAACCCGGAGAGTGGTGCTAGTTATGTCAACGACACGATGAAAAAATTTCTTTGGGACACGCTATCGACAAAGTTCAGCCTACCGGAAGACATGACGGAAGGCCGAAGAATAAAGTCAAGGAATGGACATGGAAGAAGATGGCCATACAATTCCGTACCTTCAAGAAAAATTTATGGGACAAATATAAGAATGAAGATCCAAGTATTCGATGATAATCTAGTGAAGATAAAAGATCACCGGGCCGCATTTAAGGAGTATAAGCAATCGTCTACTTTTGTGTCCCGATCGAAGAAAAATACCGAAAATGCTGCAAAGAAGAAACTTCCGCATCATTTGGGGTCGTGGCTACAAGAGTGCCATTCCGAAGTGGACAGCGTTTGAGAATAAACTGATTGATCATGGAATCACTCCACGTACATGGATCGGCCCGAACGGTCCAAGTTCTGCTTGTTCGCTCATGGGGCAGGGTTGGACCCAAAGACAGGGCTGATCGTTGCGAAGGGAAAATGGAAGCAAAAAATTGAGGCAATTGTACCGAAGCTTGTAGATGCAATTGAAAAGGTCAGAAAGGGAGAGTACATTCCCGATCGAGAGAATGACGAGCTGACACTCGCCTCGGGGAACCCTGAACATGTTGGACGGGTACGAGCTCGCCCGTGTCTCACCATGAAGGAAGCGTGGCCGGACAGCGCTGACACTTATAGAAGCCGTTCGCGAAAGAAGAAGAAGGACGCCGACATTGTAACGGAATTGTTAACTAGGGTGGAGGCTCTTGAGAGAAATCAGAGGGCACCTGATCAGCCGCTGTTTCTGACGAGATCCACAAGCCGATGCTGCCCCATCTCAGCCGAAGAAGCAGGTGTCGGTTCCTCGCATCTTGACGGATGTGGAGGAAGCTACCCCGTGGATTATGTCACGGAGAAGACAGATTGCGAGCTACATATGTTAATCAGGACCGCGTCTCGTTAAGGTGGCGGTCGGCTATGTGTACCCAAGTGAAGATGGAGCAATGCACCATCATATGCCCATTCCACCTGGTTGTGTTCGTGTCGGGGTGGATGAAGTTGTTTCGGGTTTTGAAAAAGTGGAGCTTGATATTCCTAGAGGTGAAGATGAGAGGACACTGGCCGATGTCAAGCACGGTTTCTCCCTATGGCCGAAGAAGTACGTCGTCCTTTTGCAAAGGCCACCGACTCCTACACATGAGCAGCAAATGCCATCGACTCCTCCTGGTGGCAGTCCTGGTGAGCAGCCAAGTCCACACCTACCTGAGAGGGACCCTAGCGTGAGTCCACCATCTCGAGATCCTCCGCGTAAGACAGCGTCCGTTAAGCGGAACGGTACGCCGCCTAGGAAGAAAGCTAGAAAGGAGAAACAACTGCCGCCTACTGAGAAGTTACCTTGGGAAAAAACTCCAGAGGAAAACGCGGAGGCCGTTCAGGCCGAGGTGAAGAAATTTTTTGCACCGAAAGTGCCAAAGATACCTTTCGAGAAGACACTAGATCGGGAGAAAGTTGTGCATACCGTTGACAATCTATATGACCCTGTACCATCGCCGCCATCTGACTATGTGCGTTCTATTGAAAGGTCGTATGACAAGATGATCGAGGCGACAAAACCCGTTCAATCGGGTATCGGGGAGATAAAGGGATACACAAGTGTCTACCAGCTCTGGCAACAACCCGTTCAATCGGTCGCCCCTCTCAAGGTGTTTGACGGGAAGACCGTTCAAAGTTCTCGACAAGACGCAACTGATTACGCCTTAGCTGAACGAGCATATCAGTTTGTTCAAGGGAAAGATTTGGTCGAGAATCTCAGGAAGGTACCAACATGTATGCGTAACTTGCATTCGTGGTACCTTAAGGCCTCAAAGGAAGGGATCGAGACTATCATGGTGCGAGTTAGGGAAGAGCACTACTTCCACGAGTACTGTGTGAACGTTGACTTCGCCGAACTCTTTCAGTTATACAATCTCCGGGCCCTCGACAAATCAATCATCAGTTGCTATTGTCTATAAGTGATTTATTTATTTAATTTGAGAAGTCGTTCATTGTCTGCAGATTATATTCTTTTGTGCGCTATATTATGCAGATCGAAGATGCTCGAATGCAAAAGGGACGATATCACAGACATTGGGTTCATTGACCCGAACACAATGCATGTTAAAACCATAGAGAATCCCCTCTATAACAAGGATACACCGCAGACTTTGCTAAGGTTTTTGAAGCGACAACGTGACAAAAAGCTAATACTTTGGCCTTACAACTTCGAGTGAGTCTTACTGTCTTATAACACATTATATTTTGCTCACCGTATGTCAAAATTTTAACTAATGACTTATATATATGACACTACATATTGAAACGTGCGTAGGTTTCACTTTATTCTTCTCGTCATCAATTTGGAAATTGGAGAAGTTGAAGTCTTGGACTCACTAAGCAAAAAAAAGGATCTATACGTGTCTTGTTTTTTAATGCTCAGAAGGTAATTTTAATTCTTATCGGTTTGTTTCGTTAATTTCCTGCTTTGAACTAATTGATGACTCTTTTATGCATTTTCTTTTGTCGAGCAGCGTATGGCAAACTTTCATCAAGGAAGATACGTCCCGTGAATGGACACCGAAGCTGCGATGGCGTGCGAAAGTAAGTAGTACTACCTAGGTCCACACACCTTTTAATTATCATACTTGACTATTGTTTGATTGAATTATATTCTTGTAAAGAAATGCCCGCAACAACCTCCGGGGACCGATCTCTCGTGGATTCTTCGTTTGCGAGTACATCCGCGGAATTATCAACGAGAGAACGAATAATGAAAGAAATAAAGAGGTACAAAAACAATCTTCATAAATTTGTTTTGTTATCATAAGTTGTGTCTGAGTTTCAGTAATAGTTGTTTCATGTATTCATTTGTATCTTATTCTTTTATAGTTGGCAAGAAAGCGGAACAAGCTCTCAATCGATGACCGCTTCATAGCAATAGGCGAGGAATTGGCGGGATTTTTCCTTCGGGACGTCATACCACCACTCGCAGAGTTCCACTATGAATGAAGATGTACATGTTACATATATAGTTGACTCGAAGAGTACCACTATGCTACATGTAATAGACATATATAGAGTACGCCTCGGAGAGTACCACTATGCATGAAGATCGATCTTCATGCATAGTGCTACTTAATTTGCGATCTTATGCAATAACATGTGTGTTATATTATATGCACCAACTTGCTATGCATCATCTTGATCTTCATGTACTACCTAAACCCAAACGCGTTTACGGTGCATCGACGCGATATGAAACAAACCGATATCCCTAAACCCCTCCAAAAACCCTAAAAAACCAATTCTCTGCCGCGGCAGAGATTTGGGCAAATTCCCTGCCGCGGGGGAACCTTTGGTACCGGTTCGTATTACCAACCGGTACCAAAGATCCTTAGCCCTGAGCTCTCCTGGTGGCCCACGTGGAGGCCCCTTTTATACCGGTTCGTAAGCAACCGGTACGAAAGGGTGGGGGGCTTTAGTGCCGGATAATTAATACCGGTTGCTCAACCGGTACTAAAGCCCCTCTGGAACCGGTACTGATGAGATATTTTCTACTAGTGTAACTCCACGAGAACAAACGTCCACATAGATGTACGACCAAAAATCTTGGTGAAGTATGTTGAACTGTTGGCTGAGTTTGGTATTTTGGTCAAAAAAGTCCACCATGATAATCATCCACAGTGGTACAAAGAACACGAGTTGTTAGCATAGAACCACCACATTCGCAGCTAAATCTTTATTTTGGTATCACTTTATGTTTTGGGTGTAAAAAATCACTAGATTTTGACGAGGTTTTGTCAAATAGCACTAATCCCGAATTGATAACAAATTGACACCGTTTCTAACCTATTGGGCCCAGTTGGCAGGTCCAATTTGCTGAGGTGGACTAGAGCCCAACAACACTAAAAATAAATGAAAACAACAAAAAAAATAGAGGAGGAGCCCCAACCGTATCCCCATCCCCGTCCCGACACCACCGCCGCCGTACTCCGCCGCCATCAGCGAGGCGGGCCGCCGCCGCACGACTGTGAGGCGGGCCGACGACGCACGACTGCGAGGCGGGCCGCTGCCGCACGACTGCGAGGAAGGCTGCCGCCGCACGCCGGCGAGGATGGCCGCCGCCGTACTCCGCCGCCACCAGCGAGGCGGGGCGCCACCGCGCACCTGCGAGGAAGCCGCCGCTCCGTCGCGCGTCGTTGCCCGCTAAGTACACGGCGACGGCGGAGCAAGGTGCGTCCTCTTCAGAGTCCGTCGTGACGCAGGAATGGTTTAGTGTTTTTTGTGAAAATGTCGGCAAAATATGGTAATTTTTTGCTTCCGAAACACAAAGTGGTACCAAAATCGATATTTAGCTGCGAATGTGGTGGTTTTATACTAACAACTTCAAAGAACACTAAAGTAATAAAATCATAAATAGGTCCTTACACCACCTCGCGATGATTACAAACACTAGCACGATCCCAATGCGCGTCATCATCATCCTGTCCCTCTATCACCGGAGCCGAGTAAAGTTTTACGTATAGTATAGCTTCTTGTCATAAACAAACGGCAAGTCATCGTGTTAAGGCCACAAAGAACCACTACAAGAGAATTTGCATGTAGAGACACTATTTTGGTCCAGTAGAAACACTTAAATTGCTCTTACGTAGTTATAGAGGCATTTCCATATTGTCTCAAAAGTGTCACTATGGGAGGTGTCTCTACGTGCTAAGGACAATAGTAATAATATCTTTACATTTTAGAAGACATAAAATAGGCATTATATTGTGTCTCTAGTGTAAATAAATGTGAAGAAATCATGTGAAAAGCAATACTCGAACTCATGACCTTAATGATTAAGACTTAATCCATTAACTATCTCACCCTTTTACAAGTATATGTTGATACTTGGAACAAATTTCTAATTAGTATTGCCCACCATGGTCCAAACATAGAACAAATGTCTCTAGAGAACAAGCAAAATGCCTCAAACATTGCCTCTAGAGGAAAAGTAAAGACATACAATCAAGTTTCTCATGGATTGCCTCTTGATAACTTATCTGTGACACTTTTGGAGTGTCTCATAAGTTGTCTATAGAATGAAAATTGCAATACCATACAGAAATGTCTCAACTAATGTCCCTACATTTGAGACTATTTCTGAAGTGTCTCAAAAAGTGCCACTACAATATGCAAAGTGTCTTAATGTGATTTTTAATGAGGCAAAGTAGGAAGTGTCTCTAGTAAAATGTCTCTATGGAAGGTTTTTCTTGTAGTGAACCAGTGCACCGGAGCAACAGCTATCGCCAAAGAATATAACTGGACAACATCTAGCAGTGTGCCCTAACATAAAGGGGCTCGCTACCAGTGCGTCTAATAGAAGTATGCACGGTGGGCATGCGACAAGTATCTAGAATATTCGCCGCGTGTAGCGAGGGCACGCAAGCCGTATGAATACCGCTGGCGCGTTACCACTCGCGACGGGGGCCGCGACTATAATATCCAAGTTTCACATGTTGCTGATAGTGTTTTCCCTACTAGTGATATTACAAAAACTTCATAATTTTGTAATCAAATAATAACTATGCCATTGGTGAATCCGCAACTATATGATAAAATTTTACCTTTATTGAGTTTCAAGTTGTTTGCATCACTCATGATGTATTTTATCTCTTTACAGTTTATTCACTATTGCTTTGTTCACAACTCAACATCAACAATTGCTTTCATCTCACTTTAGTTTAGATTAAGAATAACTCGCAAATATCTCTGAGTGAAAGTAACAATTGGAAATTAAACCTTTACCAAATAGGTCCACCACCGTAGTTTGATACTCTTACTTTTCGAAACTAGCAACTCATGGCATATGCACTTGTAGCCATGATGCTGTTTTATGGTGCCGTTGTCGTGGAGCTAATCGTTTTTTTGTTTCAAGTTATTATATTTCATTATATATACTTAGTTGTTTGCATGTTCTAGGAACATGGCTATGTATGAGCACCAGCACAAACATGCCACTCTCAAGGACTTCGGAGAACCACCTATCGATGCTTCTATAAGAGCACCTCCGATGCTAAACACTGATGAGTATGAGGTTGACCCCATACTACTTGATATACTGCACAATAGGAAAATATTTGTGAGTGAAGATGATACGGAAGATCAGTATGCTCATATTGATCAAATTAGTTGTATATGCAAGATCTTTAAGTTGAATATTTTTAACTATGAGGAAATGAAATTAATTTTTTTATTCATACACTTTCTAAAAATAGGCACTCACTTGGTATAAATCTTTGTACGCAAAAATATGTGACACCTATAAATCTTCATAATCAAGCCCACCATCATCCTCCTCTTTGTTATTTCTACTTACTCATTGTTGTCATTAACATCCGTATCAATATTATCTAAAAACAGGACATCATCACCATCCTCTACATCATAGTCACTATCATAAAATTAGAGCCGGTCTCATCGCCATCTGCATCTGCAATATCTTCACTGTCATCCACTGCTGCATATCCCATTGCACATGAGCTAGGAATGTTATGGATTTGAACCTTTACGGCACCTTTATCTGCTGCATGTGGGTTTGAAAATGGGGATTGAATTTGTACAATTACTTCTTCTCTAAGACTCTTGAGGAAACTAGTGTGATTCACCATGAGGCACAAATTTTTGTCATCCATCACAACAGCTGTCATTGAAAGGATGTGAAAATCAGTCTCAATGCAACAGAGGCCATCTATTAGATCTTTCCTAGGAAGGCACCAATATATTTTTCTACAAAGAGTATATGTTAATATCGCGGAGATACCAATTACGCCTAGCCTCTGCAACAACGCATTGCCCTAGCGGCATTACGGATGCACACGACCCAAAAAAGAAAAAAGAATTACAAAAAGAAAATTCCCGCTACAGTAATCTATTCCTTGAAACAACGACACTAAGGGTATCTCTAGTCGCGTCCCCCAAACCGTCCCCCAAAGGGATTTGGGGCGCGCCGGACAAAAAAAACGTTCCCAGCCGCGTCCCCCAAAGCCGCTTTTTATCCGGCGCGCCCCGATACGGTGTCCGGCACCTCGAGGCCATCCCCGCCCCATAGGGGACGCTCCGGGCACGCCAGACACAACGAAAAGCGAGGCAGACTCCCACATGTCGGCGAATATTTCCATAAACCGTTGGTTCGCGCCTTTTTTCTCGTCGCTCCTTCCCTCCGCGCCTCCCGCGCCTCCGCTGCCGCTGGATTTGTCGGCTGTTTCGACGACTGATCTCTTCTGAGAGTCGCCACCGTCGTCGCGGTTGGCACTCTCGCCGGTCGTTCCGCTGCTGCCACTTCACCTGTGCATCCCAGAACACGGCGTCAAATCTGCCCCACCTCCGTGCACACAAGGTGCTCGACGACTTGCCAGGTACGCGCGATTGGCCGCTATTCGTTGCCTCGTCTACCGCGGCGCAATTTTAACCATTGATTTTGCTTCAGACATGGATAGCGACGACGAGATGATTGCCCTACTGCTGGAGGACGAGCAAGCCTTCGACGACGACCTCCGGGAGCATTTGCTGATCATCGCGGCCCTCCAGGACGTGCTTAACGCCGAGGCAGAGAAGAGGAAGAGGCCGCGCCGCGGAGGATTAAGGCCGGGGAGAAAGAAGTCGAAGCCCCGGCAAAGGATGGAGGGGCATACCATGCTGCACAACGACTACTTCGCAGATGACGCAACACATGCCGACAATTTTTGGCGCCGGTATAGGATGAGCAAGGGTCTGTTCATGAATATCATCCACGGCTTTCGAGAGTTCGAACCCTACTTCAAGCTCAAGCACGACGCTTTAGGCGATGTCGGGTTCTCGTCGATTCAGAAGTGCAACGCCGCCATGAGGATGCTTGCATACGGAGCACCTGCCGATACACAGGACGACTACCTTCGCATCAGTGAGTCTACTGCCATTGAGTGCATGTACAAGTTTTGCCGAGCTGTGGTGGGAAAGTTTGGCAAATACTACTTGAGAGGGCCAACTGAGGAAGAGACTGCAACGATAATGGCACAAAATGCTGCCAGAGGCTTCCCTGGAATGCTTGGAAGCATCGATTGCATGCACTGGTCATGAAAGAACTGCCCGTTTGCTTGGTAAGGTATATACAAAGGACGTTATGGATATTGCAGTGTGGTGCTTGAAGCTGTGACAGATTATGACCTGTGGATTTGGCATTCTTTCTTTGGCATGGTGGGATCACACAATGACATCAACGTGTTGCAGTAGTCTCCGATGTTCAGCAGACTAGTGAAAGGTCATGCTCCACCATGCAACTATGAGGTCAATGGCCACCAATATACCAAAGGCTATTATCTAGCAGATGGTATATATGCAGAATGACACACTTTTGTCAAAACAATCTCGAATCCATCGGGTCAGAAGAATTGCTACTTTGCTTCGCGACGGGAGGCTTGCAGGAAGGATGTCGAGCGGGCATTTGGTGTGCTTCAAGCTCAATTCGCAATTGTCCGGTATCCTGCTCTAAGCTGGTCTCAGGACCAAATGTGGGAGGCGATGCAGGCTTGTGTGATCATGCACAACATGATCATCGAGGATGACCACAAGAATCATGCCAAGATACATATTGGTCCCTATGAGTGTCAGGGCCCTCTTGCGGAGGTTCATCATGAGTTGCCTGCAGATTTTGCTGATTTCCTCGCCATGCACGCAGAGATCCGTGACAACAATGTTCACGAGTAACTTCCAGCTGATCTCGTTGAGCATTTGTGGAGGATCAAAGGATTATCAGCAAATGCCGCGGCACCTTGATCTAGCCCTATTTATTACATTTGTTAAGTTGTTTTATTGTTTATTGTATTTTAATTTGAAAACAAGCTCCGCAAACATATTTATTTGTATGCTATATTTAATGTTTGTGGGCGGCATTTGGGGGGCGCGACTGGGGAGCGACGTCCCCCAAACGCGGCACGAACAAAACACGTCCCCTAAACGCTCAATCCGGCGCCCTTTGGGGGACGGTTTGGGGGACGCGATTGGAGATGCTCTAACACCACCAAGACAGTACCAGAAGTTCAGCTTCTCCAAAAGGGACGTCTCCAAGATGGAAATAGTGCACAAGCTCCATCTTTGTCCAATCATAGATCTTAGGTTTTCACCCTGAAGAAAATCGTCACTCTCAAAACAATGCCTTTAACAAGGACATTGTCAGGCACAACCAATTAAGGCCAGACCTTGGATTTTCAACCTGAGAGGTAAGACTTTGAACTTCTCTTGTGTAGTTGCCCCCACTTGCATACCGCTGCTTCAAGTCATGAATCACCAAGCCAAATCCTCATCGCCACCCAGACTCAAACCACCATAGCTAGTCCTCAAATCTGGTCTTCCATGTCATTCTCTGCCAGCACCACGGAACGAAAACGTGCTACATTATATTAATGGCCAGCAGAGCTTCGAAGCGCTCCCTCTGAAACCAAACGGCCAGAGAAAAACACGGGTGCGCATGAACAAATTTCACACGATCCAGCTATCTCCAGGCATGTCATCTATTTGGAATTCGCGGGCAGAGCCTTCCGGAAAACGACAGTCCAGCCTTAGGACAGCCACCGGCGGATCATCATCTTTGCGTGAATTGGGCGAATTGAAACCTTAGGACAGCCACCTTTATTCTGGTGGACCAACAACCCCCTCACCGCCGGCCGGCTTCCAGCGAACGGAAAGAGCGGGCCAACCCCTCCAGGCCCAGATCGAGCCCAATGGATGGCCCCTGATCGGCCCACGCGCATATCGATTGGATGCAGGCGCCTCCGTCAGGACCACGCCGCCGCCGACACAGTACCGTGCACGCCGCCTTTGCCTCCTCCGCGCTACCGCGCTTCGCTATCGCGCGACGGCGAGCGCCACCGCCCCGCCGCCATGACTTCACCTTCGCCGGAGGAAAGGACCCCCCCCCCGCGCGAAGGGAAATCGATGGGCCGCGCCAAACCCAGCATGCCGTCTTTGACAGCCAGGCGTGGCCGCCACCGCCGGCAGCAGCCCTCGCGCACGACCGACCCGAGGCAGGCGGCGGCAGCGGCCGGCGGGAGGTACCTCGATCTGGCAATGACGGGTTGAGAGTCGCCTCCTGAACCTCCCTCGCGCGAACGGCCCATTAGGGAAAAAAATCCCTTAAAAATGGAGAGAATTTTACTTCCCAGCCTCTAGGCACCAATATATATAGATATTCTGGATGTCATCTCATGTCCTACTTGCCTAAGGAGATCTTCAACCCACACGAGTGAAAATGTATCAGTAGAGCGGTTGTCAAATAAATCCACACTCCCACTTTCATAGCAAAGATTGTCCTTGAGTCCACAAAAGAATCTATTGTGCACCAATTCAATGGTAAACTTGTCATGATCATCTACTCGAAATTCAGACGAAGTGTAAACAATTTTTACATGACAAGCCATAGAATTGTTTCTTTGTTTCTATTGCTTATAATTTTGAGCATGGACATACAACAGAACCTACTGCAGTACATGGAAGAGAAAGGCCACCAAAAAGCAGGAGCTGACTAGCAAGAATGATACAGTGGATGAACTGAAGGAGATAGAGCACTACGGCAGGAGCAGGACGATACAGCAGCCATCCAGACTAGACTTACTGATTGGTAAGTGATACTTGTTGAATTCAGCTAACAAAATTAATCAAGTCAATTTCACCAAACACAACTGAATGTTAATAGTGTGTTGTCCTATGTCAGACTTAGTCAGACTTAGTGTTCATATTCAGTTATTGTTAACTTAATTCAAAATTCCATCTGGTAACTCCTTAATGCCGATAACAGTGATCATAGAACTGGATTATTGCAATGCAACTGCACATAATCTAACAATGGACATCACAAACCCTAACACTGCTAAAATTTCAACGAAATTTGATGACTTCATATGATGCTGAAACAGGACACCATCTTTTTTTTGCGAAACACAGTAGAATCAAAGGCGCTCATACATATGCGCACACACTCACCCCTATGAACGCACGCACACCCTACCCCTATGAGCACCTCCAAGATACTGCATCGAAGAATTGATCCGGCGGGTATTGAGATTGACGAAGTCACCATAGGCGCCTCGCTGTTGACGGGAACATCGCCTCCCACTGAAGAATATTCCGCCTTTATGAGACACCAAAGTTTCAAATCTGGGATTTGAACTCTGGTGGGTTGGGGGTGCCACTGTCCTCCTAACCATCCAACCACATATTGGTTCTCAAACAGGACACCATCTAAAGTCAAGATTTCTGCAAGAATCATGGGGGAAACGATGCCTACACACTATCAGTACCAACATCATCTCATTTCCATGGGGTGGGAGGGGGCAGTAATCGAAGTCATCCACAACGCCGATGAGATAAGCCTTGCGCTGAGATAAACCCATATCGGCAAAAGCTCTGGAGGTGCTCTAGGGAAGAACATTTTCACCGTACCGCGGAGGATCTTCGCGCCATCCGCGATGACGGGGATCATCGCCCATTGTCACTTGGTCGACGTCTCCGTCTCCACTGCCTCAGTCTCTGTGTACGTCGCCTACAAGCTCGCCTCCTTCCTCTGTACAAGGAAAATGATCGGGGAAAATCGGCAACTGCCCACTAAATCTGTGGCACAAGGGAAGGCAAACCTAGTTAAGCTAGATATACTACGCTAGGATTTGTTTCGAACTACAGTTTTTTTTTTGCTAAATAGTTATAGTTGGGCCATAGCCAGGGTGGCGGACAAGTGTCAAGTTCTGATTGGTTTTGTATGTTTTTACACCCGATACAACTATTTGTACCACTGCATCACAACTTGCAAAAAGTTGTATGGATCTGCACCCAAATGACAACTTTTTGTATGTCTGGTGCGTTACCTATCAATTATACTATGGATCCTTTTTCCAAAGATACATTTCCTTGCCTGTAATAAACTCATGACAACTTAAACGTTTTTTCATAAATGATGTTACTTTGAGTCATCAGAAAAGAAAAATAAGGGTTTTGTTGTGAAATAGGTCTTTACACTGAGCCCTTGTAAATATGGTTTTTTTTTCTTGGTAAAATTTATAGATATTTTGATATGAATTGCATATGAAGACTGAAATGAGTAAACAAATACACTAGAATGCGTCCGGATACATATGATTCAGGAAAAAGCTAAAACATGGTATAATTGGGAACATATTATTTCATCGAAGGAGCTGCAGGCTCCCAATTACTTTACTCTCTTAAATTCGAGCAACCACAAAAGTTGAGAAAGGAGGATGCGCCTGCAGAAAACAGAGCTCATCCTTTTGTTATTTTCTTGCGTATGAAGCAGAAGGCTACCTTGGTTGTTTCTGTTTCTATTTGCAAATGTCCCTGTGCATAGCTAGGAGTAGTATTTAACAACGACTTGCTGTACGCCTGTACCGTGAGCACCAAGTCCGCGAGACCGCGTAAAAGCGTGCCCCCCGGGTTACTGGTAACACTCGCAACCTCATCCTGGGCTGAGCTGCCCAGCTGCCACGACGCTTCCTCCTCTTTATAAGAGCTGAACCAAAGCTCCGTCCTCTACTTCCGCCACCAAAGCTGCCTTTCAACTCGCACCAACGAACTCACGCGCAGCACTGTGCACACGTGCTCTGGCAGCTTAGCTCGCGAGGTGGCACCATGCAGGCGCCTGGCATCGTCAACGCGGACGGCAGCGCCGCCACTGGCTTCGGCTCGGCAGCGGCCGACGAGCAGTTCTACGAGGCGGTCGTGAGGGAGCTGACCCGCGGGAAGGAGCTGACGGCGCAGCTGCAGGCGGAGGTGCTGCGGGCGCTACGCGGCCAGCGCCATGCCGAGGCCGCCGCCGCATTCATCCTGCAGGAGGTGTCCCGCGCCTTCACCTTCTGCATCTCCATCATGGACGGCTCCGCCCCGGCCCCCGCCGCCGCGCCATCCCACGCGACCGTTGCCACCGCCGCCGCCGTGGGCGCGCGCCGGGCTAGGGATGACGGCGCGCCAAGAAAGTGAGTCGTCTAGCTACTACTAGTTCTACGTACGGCATTCCCTGCCATTGTAGAAGGAACAAGTCGATGAATGGATTATGTGTGGATCTAATTTGTTATTCAACAGAAGCATCATGACACCCTCGCCCAACTCGGATGGCTACGAGTGGAGGAAGTATGGCCAGAAGAGGATCATGGGGACAAGCTTCCCAAGGTTAGCTAATCAGTAATGGGATATATATATATACTATATGTAGTATTCTATCTTACTTATCTCAACAACTAACTAATGGATTAGTGATTAAGTTGCCATGTCGTTGTAAGAAGGACAAACAAAAGAACATGAAAGAAATGGCTAAGCGTAAGGTTTAGATCGTGGCGCTTCTAGACTAGAGTCAGCGCGTAGAAGGATAACATAAAAAAATACGTGGGTATATGTGATTGAGTATTCCGATTCTGGATGGCAGCTTGAGATGGGGAAGCTGGACAAACACAAAATGTTGCGCTCGCTTGACACGCAGCGACCTCGAAAAAGATCCCCACTTTACCCACACGTTTGAAAGCATCGCCGAAGTGAAATCGTGTCCATTCGAAGGGGAAGCAAAAGATAAAGTCAGTTTTCATGCTGACGCCTGTTTTCTTTTTCATTCAGGTTCGGAGGATGTTGTTTCTTTCTCGCCAAAAGGGAATGTTTTTTTAACAAACCTTTCGTGCCCGATAGCTACGTTTTGTGGCGCGCGGGATTCTCGTGTGTTTTACTCTGTCTGCGTTTGGAGAGTACTAATTTGTCCTAGTACTAGTATCATGTTAGAAGCGTCTAATTAGTCATTTGAGGCGACGTCACTAGCAACTAGTTAATCAATTTGAAGCGACGTCAGCACTAGCAGCCAGCTAGCCGCCATGTGCTAACATCAGATCACCTTATTAGTATACGTACACCTACATGTGTAGGATAAACAGATTGTATTTCTTACTCCCACTTGTATACACGCAGGTGCTACTTCCGATGCTGCTACCACCGCGAGCGCAGCTGCCCGGCGACGAAGCAGGTGCAGGAGCAGCACAGCAACGGCGGCCCCAGGATGTACCTCGTCATCTACGTCCACGAGCACACCTGCCACCGCACGTCGCCGGCCGTAGCGGAGCCTGAGGCGACCACAGGTAGTCCCACGGAGATGCTCGACTTCTCCGCCGCCGCGGGGTTCTCGCGGCAGCAACCGGGCGGCGTCGTGCAGCTGAGCAAGGAGGAGCTCGAGCAGCAGGTGCTCGTCTCCTCCCTCACCTGCGTGCTGCAGGGGAGACAGCTCTACCCCGGCGGCGGATCGCCGGAAGAATGGTCGTCGCAGGGACGCCCTCGCCAAGACGGCGCGCCCGTACCCGCTGTTTCCATCGAGACGTCGGCTGAGCTGCCGGCGTCGTTGGGCGATGATGACGGGCTGGATGTCATGGACTACGATGTGTCGGACACGATGTATTTCGGCGCATCCTCATCATATTCCTATGGAGGTGACCACGAACTGCTGCTTTGAGGGGTGCGTCAGTGCGTGAGCTAACGTGATCGATCATGTCGATCGATAATATACGTAGATCGAGTTTTGAGAGTCTACATGAGCGCGGCGGTTTTATCGTGTGTGTTTAGGAAGATGATGACAGAGCCACTCAGCCTACTTATTGTCAACTACTATCAGGTTTGATACAATGTAGGAGTACGTCTAAGTACGGGCCATACATATACAGTCACTCCCTAGCTATATACAAGTATTGTTCCAGTCTATGCAACTAAATCTTATGGTCTGCGTTGCTCAAGTCAAGTTTGATCAGGCTGAGGAGCGTCCAAATTGATATCTTCCACCAGTAGAAAAAGGGTCTATAGTTCAGGTTGCGAACCGGTTCTAGTCCCGATTATTTAACCGGAACTACAAAATAAGGACTAAAGGCTTTTTCTTTAGTCCCGATTGTCCACAACTCGGGAGTAAAGACCTTTCTGTCGGGCAAGTCGAGGGTTGGGGCTGAAGAATTTTTAGTTTTGGTTGGTAACATAAACCGGAACTAAAGGCCTGCACGTGTCGTGTGCGGTCTAGTGGAGTACCTTCTTTGTGTTTTCCATTCAAGCTAGTTTTTTTTTTAAATTTAATATTTTAGTAATTTAACCAATTTACTCTCTAACTACACTTAATCTCTAGTATCCGTAACCCATTCTCAAACTACTTCAGCACAAGCACATTTAACTTTTGAGTTCCTTCCGAACAAGCTTTCAAGTATACCAGCACACCTTATTGATACAATATTAGTATCATATCAATCGTATTGACCTTTTGGTCATGATGTCACACATTGATATTAGTATCATATAAAAAAATGGAAATACCTAAAATCTGAAGTTTTTCATATTTCCGTTTGGCAGTTTGAGAATCTAAAAATTGGCTTGAATTCGGATGTAACTTTTCGCGTATATATATTTTCATATATTAAACATTTTTATCAAGTTAGTATACAAAAGTTATAACCAGCAGTACAACAAGGATCTAGTTCCAAAATATCTGGCAAGAGCAAGACAAGTTAAGACGGATTAGCAACCTTGACATTCCGTTTTAAAGTAGAGACCTTACGAAGTTCGGAAATCAGGTATTAAAAGGGTAGCGTCATCTATTTAAAAAACTAAATGATTTCCCGAATAAATCTCGTATAGGGCAACATTAGGATGCTAAAATATTAGAACTAACAAGTCTGGACACACGAAGGTAAGAACCCAAACAGGAAACTGTATATTCGTATTAAAACTGGTTGATTATTCCACTGGTGGAGCATCTTTGTCGAAGGAAAGGGCAAAATCAACATGCTAATCCCTGTTCCATAATAGGAAGAAGCTCCTGGCAAGTCCCAAGCAGTCATTCGCTTGACTATACGTCGTTAGATAGATAAGATCTTTCCATCGAACTTTTTCATATAGATAATCATGCTGCTAGTCCGAAACTCCGAATGCTTCACCTACAATTCGAACTCGGGCGGGTGAGGTGTAGGCACCAAGCCAGCGCTTGGTTCTCGAAATAGGCTTTCGCCCCGCTATATTAATATAGCAACCAACCGATACAACAAGCACGCTAGGCTACAGCACAACCAAGCCCAAAAGGAAACACAGGAGAAAAGAAAGAGAAAACAAAGCCGACACCGGCAGCTTGACAAGAACAAAGATGACTCGCAACCGCTGCGCCCTTCAGAGAATGCCACCACACTCCTAGCACGCCGAGGCGCCGCGTATCAAGCAACACCTTCAACAAGGAAAGTGACGACGACGCCACTCCTGCCCGGACTAGTCCTAGGGTTTCCCCCGATACGCGGAAGGGATTGGGGAGGAGGGACTATCGACGCCCTTCAGGAAGGCAAGGCGACACCCGCAGGCGTCACCGCGTCAGTGTCGGGCCTGCCGACAAGATTTCTCCCGTCCACCAACCCACAAACCCGGACGAATCGACGTGCTCCACCAGACTTGCCGCCCACCAGCACACGCCACCGCGATCTTGAAGCCATCCACGTTGTCTCGCTATGGTCGCCGGAGTAGGGCCTAGACGTAGAGACGAGAGACAGCCGGGTCGGGGGTAGCAGACACCTCGGCCGAGCGGGGAGGGAACTACCTCCACCGCCTTCGCGGTAGCCGATCGGACATGGCGGCGAGGTCAAACCCGCACCGGCCGGGCCCAAACAGGCCCGCAAAGACCTCACTACCACGTTGCGGCAGGCCGGCCGGAGTACCACCGCCACCCAGCCACCGCCGTCGCATCTACTCCACCTCCGGGGAGCATCACCGGCCCAGCCCCTCGGGGCCCCGGACTGGGCCCGGATCCGGGCCGAGCGAGGCCCTGCCATGGCCGTCCGCCTACGCTGCTCCGCCACCAAGGGTCGCGCCGCCGCTCCTCCACCCACCCGCCGCACGGGAACCACCCCGCCGCGCCGGACCGCCGCCGCCGAGGTGCACCGCCGCCCGCCAGGGTCCCCACGCCCCCAGCGCAGCGACGGGTAGAGCCGAGCCCGCCACCGCCGGCACCGCCCAGGCAAGGGCCCGGCGGCTCCCGCCGACGGCGGCGGCAAGGGGGAGCGCGAGGAGAGGGAGAGCCGGCCGGGGAAAGGAGCGCGGCCCGACCGCCGCGGGGGGGGGCGGGGTCGCGGGAGAGGGGAGGGGGTTTTTCTTCGAATATTATGAAGTTTGATAGTAGTCGATCGGGTTGCCTCTCGTCCAGCGCTTGGTTCGACGGGTAGAGAAACTAGACTCGAGGTGATTTCCCAAATGTCATGGAAAAGTGAACCTCGAGGCCGCATGAAGATAATCTAAATCACTTGTTAAATTTCCATTTGATAATTATATGATACAAAACTCAGAGGTAATATACTATTATGTAGTTCTTTTTACAGCAAGTAATAATAGTAGTCTCTCCGATTCTTTCTACTTAATGCTAAAATAGATATATTTATATTAACGTTAAAGTAATATGAAGCGGATGGAGTATGCGATTCTATTTTTCTGAAAGGACGATGACATACCTGTCTCGTTCTCAAAACATCATGGCATGGCGAGACTAGGCATGTCATAACTGGCTGATGTTAACGAGTCAGGGGACAGATTTTCCAACATTCGTCGTGCGAGATTGCGACGATCTCGATTGCTTTAGCCCTAAGCTAGTGTGACCTTATCGATCGACCGACCGACCTGGTTGACCAGACGTAGTTTGCTTACTTTGTGGAGAGCCGCCAGCAATACAGACAGGTGCGTGCGTTGGGTGTGTGTGTGTGTGTGAAAGAAACCGTGAGTTAAGGAACGAAACCATCGCTTGCTCGATCGGTCAGCACATCATCCGAGTTCTCCTGTGGAAAGCTGTACGATGTCTGTTGTGTGCTTTGTCCGAAGGTGACGTCATGCGCGCGCGCGTCACGAAATGCCGCCGCGTCGGACGTCACCCGCGTTGCCGCCCGATCGATGGTGAGCATCTTCCCGGCCGGCCAGCACGTGATAATCATTCACCCACTGCTAAAACTAACACTACGGGAAAAACTTTCTTTGCCTTATATGCACGGCAAAGCTTTGCCGTGCGTGCCGCACGGCAAAGACCGCACGGTAAAGGCTTCTTTGCCGTACGCCTCGCCAATGTTGCATGGCGAAGGTGCTTTGCCGTGCGACGCTCGCATGCGCAGCATTGCTTCTTTGCCGTGTGCTAAATATGGTTTATCTAAAAAGCTCCAAGCCGATCGGTCCGGGATTCGAACCTAGGACGCTGAGTAGAGAAAGCGTGCTAACCTGCCACTGAGCTAAGCGTTCGTTTGTTGATAACTATACCACACCACACCTTTTGAGCTGAGAAGAAATCCAGTTTTTACATCTTTACCGTGCGCTTACACTAGGCAAAGACTTGCTTTGCCGTGTGATTGTTAAAAACACTAGGCAAAGACTTGCTTTGCCGTGCGTTTGTTAAAAACACTAGGCAAAGGCGTGCACGGCGATGCCTTTTGTGCTTTGCCGTGTGCCAGCGTCTTTGCCGTGTAGCCTATCTTTACCGTGCGCTATGTTGGTTCTTTGCCGTTCAACTTTCTTTGCCGTGCGCTCTCTTCCGTTGTTGCCGTGAATCAAATCTTTGTCGTGCGCTCATGTCTGTGTTTGCCGTGGCCAAAATCTTTGCCGTGCGTTTTCTACGTGCGCACGGCAAAGAATCTTTGCCGTGCGGAAACACACGGCAAAGATGCAATGCACGGCAAGCTGCAGTTTTCCCGTAGTGTAACATCTTCCTTCCTACGCGCTTCTATTGCGGGTCCCCTCTTTTTTCTTTCTTGTGGCCAAGCAAGCAGATTAGGGCGATTCAACTAACATTCATTTGAACTTTGCATTTCATTCAAAAATATTTATATCTATGCCAAATAGGAGTAAAGTTCAACTAAATTCAAACAAAAACTAGACCTAAATCTTCTCATCGTCGCGACGGCCGATGACGAACCACTCGTAGGCATCATCGTAGTCAGGCTTGTAGTCTTTGACGACCCCGCTAGGGTCGGCGTCACCGCTCTTCCAGCACCACCGTTGTGGCACATGAGGTCGAGGAGGTTGCATGTGCCCTCCATAGACAAGACGAGGCCAACAAACGGCGAGGCGCACCAACCTTCGTCGTTGCTTGCTAAGTCCGCTAGGGCCGGTGATAGCCCCGGTATGTCATTTGGGTCCTCAATGGCACGCATCGAGGCCACCCGTTGTGCGCGCTACTCCCTCCACTTTTAAACTAGTACATAGTGACACTATGGACACCAGACACCTAATATATCAATGTCAACGACACGATTACGGTTAAACAAATTTACGCGTGCCCATAGGATGTCGTGTCGGACAAACCCCATTTGGTCCGTACGCATTGCAATGGCTATTTTCAAAGCAAGTTTCCAATATTTGTGGCAACGGATATACTCCCTCCGATTCATATTAATTGGCTCAGCTTTGTTAGTTGAGTCAGTTAATTTGAATAGGAGGGAATGCATACATATATTTTGTTGATAAGCGAGTCTCATCGTAAACAAACATTTTGAAAAATTTCGATGCCAAGTTTAGCAGCCCAATAGGCCCACGCGTGTAGCTGTAAGATCACGACACTCCCGTCTCTCTCTGGCTCCCGGACTCTCAAAAGACCAAACCCTAGTTGTAGGCCATCCACGGTATCCCGAGAAGACCCCGCTCGCCGATCGTCCCGATCTCTTCTCCTCCTCCTTCTCGGAGGAAGAAGATTCATACCAAGAGATCGGGTGTCTCCTTTCTCGCGCGACATGACGAGGGAGTACACAACCCGTAGACCCAAGGAAGCTTCTCATCGAGCAAGACCAGGGTTGCCCGATCCCTACCGCAACCTCAATGGACTTGTGAAAGGTCACGGATGTCGCCTAGAGGGGGGGGGGTGAATAGGCGATTTAAAAACTTTTACGAGATGGGCTTAACAAATGCGGAATAAAACTAGTGTTTACTTTGTCAAGCCCAAAGCCTATATACTATTGTTCACCTATGTGCACCAACAACTTATTCTAAGCAATGGTTCACCTATGTGCACCAACAACTTAGGCTAAGCAATACAAGCAAGTATGTGATAGCAAGATATATATAACTTCAAGCACGATGGCTATCACAAGGTAAAGTGCATAAGTAAAGAGCTCGAGTATAGAGATAACCGAGGCACGCGGAGACGATGATTTATCCCGGAGTTCACACTCTTGCGAGTGCTAATCTCCGGTGGAGAGGTGCGGTTGCTTAGTGCTCCCGAACGCCACAAGAGGCTCACCTTGAGGTGTGGTTGCTCGATGCACACCAACGCCACAAAGGCCTCACCCCAAGATGCGGTACTCACACAACACCGAACGCCACGAAGGCGCCTCACCTAGATCTCCGGTGACCCTCGCCACAAAGGCCTAGGTCACGGTTCCACTAAGGGATTTCCTTCGAGGCGGAAACCGGGCCTTACACAAAGATTGGGGCACACATCCACAACTTAATTGGAGGCTCCCAACAAATCGCCACAAAGGCCTAGAATCCGTCTAGGGTTCCAAGAACCCAAGAGTAACAACCTTCTTGCTTTCACCTCCACGAATCACCGTGGAGAACTCAAACCGATGCACCAAATGCAATGGCAAGAACACCACAAAGATGCTCAAGTCCTTCTCTCTCAAATTCCAACAAAGCTACAAAAGCTATTGGGGGAATAAGAGAGGAAGAACAAAGAGGAGAACACAAAATTCTCCAAGATCTAGATCCCAAAGATTCACTCACAAAGAGATGATTTGGTTTGGTTAAAGTGTGGATCTAGATCTCCTCTCTCTTTTCCCTCAAAATGGGCAAGAATCATGGAGGGATAGAGAGATAGGGCAAGCTTCTCAAGAACAACAATGGAGGAGAGAGAGAGTAGAAGAAGCAACAGCTCAAGGAGGAAGAAGGGGGTATTTATACCCCCCAAGAAAATCGAGCCGTTGCAGACTTTCGAGGGCCGGATAATCCGGCCTAAGTTGGGGCCGGATAATCCGCCCCCGGATAATCCGGCCTCGAGGAAAAAACCTGGTCAAAATCCGGCCAAAAGTCCGGCCCCTATACTCGAGCAGCAATTCCCCAGGTCCTTAGCCGATTTCGAGGGGCCGGATATTTCCGAAATATCCGGCCCAAGTAAGCCTAGAAACACCAAAACTAAAACGGGCATAACTTTAGCATCCGGACTCCGATTTTGATGATCTTGGGCTTGTTTTGAAGCTAGGAACAAGCTCTACAAGATCATGCAGGAAACCATCATAGTCCAACAAGGGAGGATAGAAACAAATGATGAAAGGTTTGACCTATCTAAAAAAGACATAACGGTAAAACCTCCAATCTCGAAAATGCAACAAGTTGCCCGTGCAAAAAACCATTCTTGATGAACTAGAGCTTGTCATGAGAATAAGCACAAGCTCTAAATCATCACATGGATAAGATCCAAATGACAACCAAGAAAGATGATGAACCAAACTCGAAAACGCAACAAGTGATCTATGCGAAATCCGTTTCGATGAACTAGAGCTTGTCATGAGAATAAGCACAAGCTCTAAATCATCACATGGATAAGATCCAAATGACAACCAAGAAAGATGATGAACCAAACTCGAAAACGCAACAAGTGATCTATGCGAAATCCGTTTTCGATGAACTAGAGCTTGTCATGAGAATAAGCACAAGCTCTAAAACATCACATGGATAAGGTCCAAATGACAACCAAGAAAGATGATGCAAGGATGCAAAGGTTTGAGCTCTCTCCGAACGATACGATCGAGTTACTCACTCGAGAGCCCTCTTGATAGTACGGCAACTAAACTATAAACCGGTCTCCAACTACACTATGAGACCGGTGAGAAAGAAACCCTATCAAGAGCAAACCTTATACTTGCGCATTCCACTTGAGCTTGATGACGACGATCTTGACCTCAACAAGATGGAACGCATTTCTTGCTTGTGCTTGCTTGACGAAGTCTTGTAGATTGCTCCCCCATAAACCACCATGGGAGAGCTTCTTCTTCGGCGCATCTTCGCATAACCATGACCACCATGTGGATTGCTCCCCCATAATCCACCATGGGAGAGCTTCTTCTTCGGCGCATCTTCACATATCCATGATCACCATATGGATGGCAAGACTCAAGCAAAGGATCTCTTCGAGATGGCTCATCTTGAACTTGCACATCATTTCTCCATGGCAAGCTTCAAGCTTATGAACTCTTCGAGTTGGCTTATCTTGAACTTGCACTACATTTCTTCATTCTTCATCATGTTGATGTCTTGAAGTAACTTGAGGGCTCACTACATCTTCATCTTCAAGACATACTTGACACTTGATATCCTTCATCAAATTCTTCTTATTGCAACCTTGAAGCCAACATATGGTTCAAGAATTGCCTATGGACAACTCCTACAAATATAACTCAATGCAAACATTAGTCCATATGGATTGTCATTAATTACCAAAACCACACATGGGGGCTCCATGCACTTTCAATCTCCCCCATTTTGGTAATTGATGACAATCTCTTTGAGAGGGTTTATATAAGGAATTTAAGTAACAAATAAGTTGAATATATAGAGCAAACTCCCCCATAATATATGCATGTGTGAATGATCTTGACTTTCATTGCATATATTGGCATTCAAAGCCTAGTGGAGTTTCCTCTAAATATTCAACTATGCAAAGCAACAAGATGCAATGCAATAAAGGCACATGCTTAAGCACAAAGCAAAGACATAACCAAATTCCCTTAAACCCTCCAAACTTCTCCCCCATTGGCACCAATTGCCGAAATGGGTGAAAAAATTAGAAGGCCAATATAGTGAGAGTTCCTCCATAGCGTGTGCATTTCTCATAATTTGAGTGGAATCAAATGCACATATCCAATGACAAATATTCGGAAGGAATCACACTATAGATAGGATCAAAGATTGCAAAAAGATAACAAAGTCTAGAAGCTTCAACAAATGAAGCAAGCAACCAAATGAACCACAAAGAGGATACCAAAAGAAAGATAGATATTATGATAAGATCAAGAAGATTGCTCTAAATAATATGAGGAAGCTCCCAAGGTTTGTGCACAAAACTAGACAATTTGCATTGGAGTATAAAGTGCACAAACATGGAATCATCACTCCCATAATATCATTCAAAAACAAAAGATACCAAGTGAATCAAACTCTAATGATCACCACAAGATAGTGTTCTAAATCAAATGAGGAAGCTCCCCAATGTACATGCATAAAATAAAATGTTGCATTTGAATACAATATGCATAACATGGAATCCTCACTCCCTCATTTAAAACACAAACATTTGTAATAGATCATATATAGAAAAGTAAGCTAAACACTTGCAACAAACAAATAGTTGAGCAACAAGTAAGAGGCACCATAATAAAAGGCTCAACCAAGATGATATGTGAAAGGCATGATAAAGCATATTATAAGACTATTACAAGGATGAGCAAAAAGCATCATCATAGTCTTCAATGAATTATATTGCTTAGCATGACCAATCAACACACAATAAATAAATAAGATATCAAAAGGAGATGTATCATCTCTTATGTGTATAAGTTTCTCTAAGTGGGCAATATCACAAAGATATTTATCCACAAAGAAACATGCACACACAAAATAGATACGCAAGAAAAATAGTATGATATCCAAGACGAAGTCATGCAATATACCAATAAGAATTTTTGCTTAATAGCATGGCCAAAGGCTCAATTTTATCTTATTGTACATTCATGAATTTCAACCACAAACAAATAAAATACATCAAAAATATCAACAAGGGATAGAAGATAGTTGGGATGCATTTGAGAAAGGCAACAAGTATCACAAGCGAGGATACCAAAAGAAGTAACTAAATTTGCACTTTCATCTATATTGCACATGTGAGAGCCTTGAGGAATTGATATGCAATAAAATTGCTAGATAGGCATAGTTGGGATGGATGAATCATGAGCATGATTTAAAATACTTACCAACAAATTCACTCATCTCAAATTACTCACATTCACAATAAAGAAGTTTCATTAAGACTTTTGCAAGAAGCACAACATTTGCAAATCAAGAGATTCATGCCAAGATGCAACCATAAGGTTGGATACAAGAAAAGTATGCATGAGAAGATACTTGTTACCAAGATAGCATTGGTGTGGATGTAGTAGATATGTGTTCGTTGACCATCCTAGCTTGCCTCAAGTTACCATTGAGTCACCACTTCTTTCCAAGAGTGAGACAAGCATCCAATGCATCACTACTAGGAAAAAGCATAGCCGTAAGATGGGTGTTAGTGGCGCACCAAGAGGCGGTGCGCCACTACTACTTAGTAGTGGCGCACCGGAAAGTGGTGGGCCACTATTAAACATGTAGTAGTGCGCACCTCTCCTGCGGTGCGCCACCACTAAGTTTGACCATGGGTTTGACCCAGCTTTATACATAGCAATGGCGCACCGTGTAGAGGTGCGCCATGCCTACTTTTGTAGCGAGTGGCGCACCCCTACATGGTGCGCCATTACTATGTAAAGGGGAGGATG
Organism: Lolium rigidum; assembly: GCF_022539505.1. Classification (NCBI taxonomy): domain Eukaryota; kingdom Viridiplantae; phylum Streptophyta; class Magnoliopsida; order Poales; family Poaceae; genus Lolium; species Lolium rigidum. Next base: position 93,184,135 of record NC_061513.1, read on the forward strand.
TAAATGTTTGGGCATCACTTAGTAGTGGCGCACCATGCTTGGTGCGCCACTGCTAAGTGGTGCCCAAACATTTCACACACCCCCCCGTGGATCGCCTTTTGGAGTTTGCAAAAAATAAAAGAAATAGATAGAAAATTCAAAAAATTAAATCCTTTGAAATGCCCATGTAATATGTCATCTAGGTTTAGTAAAAATTGAAAAAAATGAATTTTGATATATTATGCAAAATGGCGTCATGTTTCGGTAAAACGGGATTTACGGTTGCATACGACCTCCGATGAAAAACTTTTTTATATCAAAATCGATCTACGCGAAATTTCCGATTCGAATTCAATCTGCCTACGGCCGTTTGGAGAAAAAATGGATTCGTCAAATTCAAAACAGAAACAGGACTTTTTTCAGGTTTTAGATTTTGGGCAAAAAATAGAAAAAAAAATAGCGGTGGCGCACCCATGCCTTGGTGCGCCACTGCTAAGCTTCCCGCCCACGAATTTCAAAATGGAGGAGCCGGCCACTTAACCCCCTCCTCCCTCCTCCCTCCTCCTCGTGCTTTCATTCTCCTCTCCTCCTCCTGCTCTCCTCCTCTCCTCTCCTCTCCTCCTTTCACTCCGGCGACCTCCTCCTCTCCTCTCCTCCTTTCACTCCGGCGCCCTCCTCCTCTCCTCTCCTCCTTTCACTCCGGCGACCTCCTCCTCTCCTCTCCTCCTTTCACTCCGGCGACCTCCTCCTCTCCTCTCCTCATTTCACTCCGGCGACCTCCTCCACTATGTCGAGCTCCGGTGACATTACTCAGGCGACCTCCTCCTCTCCTCTCCTCTCCTCCTTACTCTCCGACGACCCTCAGGCGACCCTCTAGCCTCCATTACCTCTGGCTTTCGTCCTCTTGTTCATCCTCTCCTACATCTCCTCACCTCTCTTCACCTCTCCTACGTCCCTCATCCATCACCACCGGCGGCTAGGCTAAGAAAAATGAGAATGAACATTGCAAAAATAATTCTAGCAACAAGAACGAGAAAAAATAACGAGCCAAAAAAATTCGAAACGAAATGTGCCGGATCCGGATCCGGATCCCGATCCGGATCTAGAAATTTCAAATTTTAGTAGTGGCGCACCTTTTTTCTATCCGGTTGGCGCACCTCGGACGTTTAGGAGTGGCGCACCATGAAGCTAGTAGTGGCGCACTACCAGTGCGCCATCGCTAAGCCAAATAGCAATGGCGCACCACTAGTGCGCCACTACTAAAAGTTAGCAGTGGCGTGATAACAGTGGCGCACCACTAGTGCGCCACTGATGGGTAAAAGTGGTGCGCCACTGATTGCCCTTTTCCTAGTAGTGCATATCCATTGTACATAA